>NW_028233063.1:0-28828 GCF_057557595.1 Rhyacophila brunnea
TTCATTTCAATCAGAATAGCAATTGGCACCAGTGCTGTGAGATTTTCTATCCAAAACAAAACAACAAAAAAACACACATATCTTCAAAAATTTCGCAATAGTCATACTAGAAAAAAGAAGATTTGCATGAAGGAAGTTTTTGGATACAAATATAAGACGCCGAAGGATGCAAAGTGATAATTTGAGGGGTGTTTAAAAAATACGAAAAAAAAGATAAAATACATAAATAGAGGTACAGAAAGCAGCATAAAAGTCATAAACTCAAGAAACATGACAATTCATAACATACTTTAAAGTCATATTATAGAGGCACACCATATCACAAAAAAAATAATAAAACACAGTAAGACACGGACGTATCTACTAAATCGCGCAGAATATATAATACTAATGGCTAAACTCATATTCTAAATCTACTAGCGTCACACAAAGAATTCTAAAACACATAAAAATATTTGTCATAGCGGAAAAGCGTTTGTTACGACTAGTATCAGCGAGCACAAAAAAGAAAACGAGCACAAAAGAAATATCATGGGCCAAAAAAGACAAACGTATTTACATACTAACCAAAATGAGGATTCGAAACAAAACAGAGAACAAATCACCACAAATATAACCTTCACTAGCACTTTCACTGCCATAATACACAAATCTTGAATCTGCTGGACACGGCAACACGGACAAATTTGACTTTTAAATCAGATAAATCTACACAAACAAAATCCAGCAATCAACAATAATAACAGGGCAAAAAACATTAGTTGTATCATTAAGAATGTTGTAATCCCGCCATTAACTCAAAGTATCATAAAACTGTATGCACTTGAGATATGAACAGACTAAAAGAACACCAAAATAATATATTTTTTGGATTTTCCACTAGTGCTTAACAAATTTAGCTATTATCAAACAATCATCAAATTAATATGTTTGACACAGTAAAATATCATATCACAAACAATCTACAACGAACAAATAATGTAGCGACCACATTTCAAACGACCTTTCATCTTCTGAGTACAAAATAAAGCACACAATTCTCATACATAAAGTGCCTTCATCCAAATCCTTTCAATCTATGTGAGATGAATAACAGAAAACTTCAAAAATTTTTACATCAATAGAAAAAATCAGCACAGTATGCAAAAATACAAAATTCGATAGTCAACTCTAAACTAGATTACAGCACATAGATCATTTTTTTTAAAACGCACATAAAGAGTAAAAATACGGTTTCCACCCTAGCCTGATATATAATCTTCTAATACTTTGATGCTGCTTAGAAATATAAAAAAACCGCGAACTACACAAAACCTATATAGAAAGCCGAATAAACAACATATTTTATATCAATAATAGTTGCGAAAATCCTAGCGAGATCTAAAACCTTCATTGGATCATTCCAAGAATGCCATAATATAATCATGTTCTACCACCCAATCTATACGTTCAATCATCGAGTTTATCTCTATCATGACATATACAACTTCACTTGTATTTCCAGAGCATACATTATCGATGAAATCCCGAATATGTTAGACAATTGTATATAGCAGGTTTCAGCAGTGTCAGTTCATGAATTCTTGGAAATAGCATTCTTGATAAACTAACAAGTCATTAGCTCTTTACACTACTCAGATTAAGAATCACTTTTTTTATACAATTCTGTAATGTATTTCAAGTTCTAGATCAGCCATGCACTACCACAAATCTGTCTCATTTTTTTTCTACATCGTCTTCTTACAACATCTTCTTTGTAAGAGGGATTGAAAATTCTATTTATAAGCAATTACAATATAAAAAATTGTAAAACAGCAGGAAAACATAAAGTAGTATAAATTTGCGCGAGAAATAGTGTTTTATATCTATTGAAATTGAAAACGAAAACCGAATATTAGCAAAATTCGTATTTACCATTGAGACATTCATTATATGAAGCTAAGACAAGTTTCATATCTTATATCACAGAATTTTGTATCCGATTACAGATTCTATTTGCTTGAATTTTTTGTAACAAGTTATCGTATATAATCAAAACATGGTTTTGTTATTTTTAAATACAAGAATAAATATGCATTTTATTAGACTCTTAAGAACATCAAAAAGAAAAAAAAATACATAAAATAAAGATGTTAATGGATATACATCGTTTCTATATGTTTTATTCAAGTATTTCTTGAAAGATTGGTATCAGAATATCATATACATTATAAAAATATATAAAGTTAATTGTAAAAAACTCTTTTATATAAAAACTACGTTGGCTTTTTTTGTATTACAGAATTATAGCTTTTTTTTATAAGAATTTCCTTCGAAAACTGTGGTGAATATAATATTATCTATTTTTTCGTGTGATTAAACACTACAAAAAGCAATACTGCTTGTCCTAAAATTGAGCAAAATTTGATCATGATCAGTTTTCTATGCCAATAAAGTCAAAGCTCTAATGTAGCAAATAAAAATTTATAATTCCCACATCTTATTAGGTGTTTAAGTTCACTCATATGTTCTATCTAGCCATAGACTTATTTCACAAGAAAACCTTGGAAAAATGATTTATATACTACAGCAAAATAATTAAAGTGATCAAATATATAAGATGATTTAAAATTCTTATTTTCAGCTTCATAATTATACATCCTTCATATATAAGAATTACAAAATAAAGTGGCTAAAATATTAGAAAAAATAGAATAAAAGTACAAATTTACAGCAAGTTGTAGATTAGCCGGTTTTATGATTAGATTTGTAGCAATTACAAATATAATTAAAGGATTTTTAGAAGATTTTATTATATTTATGAATAAAGAGAATATCATAATTTTTATTGATTTTTACAATTTACAAACAAAAAACTTATTTTTATTTTAATCACTCTCATCATAAAAACTTAAAAACCAAATACTTATAATTATACCAATTATAACAAAAATAATTCATTTAAATTATTTTCTTCTTTTAAAGTTATGTTCTAAATATGTTATTATACAAACAAATTATTACAAAAAAATATGATTAGTCTTTTAAAATAGAGTAAAGATTATATAAATATGCCTAATGTATTTATAACACATGATATTGTTTTTTGTATCTTGATTATATTTAAAAGATAAACTTATGGTGTTATAAATCATTTTTTTGCCATTATAGAAATATCTTAATTTTGCAATTTTTATATGTTTTAAAATTTAGAATTAAAATTAATCAACTTATAGCATATAAGTCCGTTTACAGTTTAGAAACTCTAAAGTAGGATTTTAATAGCTATATCCTAGAAAAACTTTTATTTGCAAAGATAAAATATTTTACGAAATAAAAATGGACTCTTATATATTCCAAACAATAAAAAATCAAATATTTCACACCTTTCTATATATGGACCGTTAGAAAAATACATAAAAAATATGATTAAAAGTGCACGTTATACAAAATAAAGAAAAAACTTTATGAATTCAGTTCTATATAAATATCTAATTCCTTATATATATGACTATGGGGCTGCTATTCTAATATTTCTATTATGATTTTTTCTACGGAGAGGTGTGTAAATTTTTTACAGACAGTATATGCTAATTAAATTCATATAAGACGAAATATAATCTAAAAATGATGTTTTTCAATTGTAAAAAAGCACAGAAATATTAAAATGGTATAACAATGAATATCTTATAATTTCTCATGTAGCATATAATTATAGACAACAAAAAAGCTGCAATATAATGACTTAAGAAAAACAAAAAAAAAATTTCTGGTGTGTTTTAAAAAAAAGTGGCATATAAATATTCACCATATATTTGCAAAAAAAATATCGCAATATTCTACTGTTAATCCATCTACTTAAAATCTTATAAAGAAAAGAAAGATTCTACGTGTTTATGTTAAAATTATAGTATTTATGCTAATATAACCAGGCAAAATGTAGAAAGCCATTTTCTTATCTTTCTGTTTACAATATAAAATCTTTCTATTTATTAATACTGTAAAGTATAATGCCTTTTAAATTAATAGAAAAAAAATTGTATCATGGATTTTTTTTTAACACATGTTCTTCGTGCGTATATAAAGATGTTTTTACAGAAGTAAAACAATATAATTTAATGAATCGCCACCTTTACAATTCTTAATATATCTCAAATATAAAAATGGCTATTTTACTTGCATTATATGTGTAAAGTAGATAGGTGTAAAATATTGGAAAAAAATGTAACTTTTCATATTACTAATTGCTTCTCTAAATTTATATACAAGAAGAAGGATTAGTCTTATGCAATATTATGTATAAAGCTAAGATATCGCAATTATAAATTGTGAAATAGATAAATCTTCTAAATTTTTGTGCAGTACTACTGTAACAATTTTATTGAAGTAAAAATATTGATTTATTAATTTACGTATACAGTTTTTAAAATTATGATTAAATTCACATTATCTTATTTTTATTTGTTATGTTTATCTTAGCCAAAAAAATATATTTAAACCTATTTTCTAAAATCTAAACACTTAATAAACGCAATTCTATTAACCATAAATAATACTTTTTTTTAACTAGCCTTTTTGCGAAATTTTATGTTTTTAATACAAAATCCAGTAGTTATAATTATTAATGCTATATAATACAACGGTAAATGCCGCACATCCTCACAAATTGATTTTTTGCATACGATATTATTTTTGGAGAGCTAAAAAATCTCTAATTATAATAATTCTGCATGCTATTCTGTTTAAGATTACGGTTTTGATATAGAAATAAACTAAAGAATTATAAGAATTAATAGTTCTATGCTGTAAAAAATAAAGGTTTTATAGCGGAATAAACGTGAGACTCTATAAGATTATTAACTTTCATGCAAGGATCATATGAAATGGACGCCATAATAAGAAAATAAAGAAAACAAACAAATATTTAGATTTTTAAATAATAAAAGGGCTTGTGAAATCAGATTGTGTGTTGTTTAGATGATTTTGCTGGTTTTTATATGAAAGTATTTTTAATTACAGAATAATACCTTTTTTTATAAACTTTATAATATTCTTTTGCATAAAAGTTGTAATTCAATTAATACAATTTCTTTTCAAATATATTGTTAGCATCTCTAAATACGACTATATTTCTAGCAAAGATCTTAAGAAATCCGTCTTTATTTCTTTTTTTGTTAATATAACTCGTTTCAACCCTGCAACATAAATAAACAGTGTATCATCAAAAAATATAATAAAATATTTTCCAGTCAAAGATATTTTTTATTTAATATAATTCAAAAAAAAACATAAAAATACCATCAAACCTTTTTATATGATCTATAATTTGTTGTTCAAGATTTTTTGTATTTAAAAATTAGTTTTGGCTTTTTTGTTGTATATAATATATATAATTATATCTATTATTAATTATTACACAATCAATTAATTTATGCAAATTATGTGCAATTAATTCTAAAAAACTTGTTGAATCTATACTTTTTTTACATTTTTAGTTTTAGAAAAATAGATAAAAACTAAGTTAGAACATATAAATTATTATTTACGGGAACCAAATTTTTTTCAAACTTCTTCATTGTTATTTATAAAATAATCTAAAAATTACAGAAGCGTTTAAATAAATTAGAATTTTAAATAGTATAAAATATTGTATAATACTTATTACAATACGAATCCATTAAATCTTTTTATGGGAAGTATTTAAAAATTTGGAATAATATAAACAAAAATATATTTCAGTTTGTAAAAAAAAAGATCAGACAATACAATATAAAAGCACCATATAGTAAAGCATTAGTTTTTTCTTTGCATTTTATCGAATAATTAAACAATTTTGAAATAATTTATGCACTACTTTCTGACACTCTATACAGGTCTTTTATTTATGAATACCTGACGTGTTATGAAAAAACTAACATCTGTGATTATAAGAGCTCTAAAGGATGTTGTGTGCAATGCAAGTGCATATAATTTATCCTCTAAAAATAATAAGGAATAAAGAAAGAGCAGTGTACGATTATCGTACGCCACGTAGCAGCTGTTAAGGACATTGAAGTGTGCAATTATAAAATTTTTGACGTATTTAAACAGCCTTAGACTAAATATTGTAAATATTATTCGAATTAATAATTAAAACAATATGTAAATATGTATATTTTAGATATGAATTTTTTTGTTATAACATAAATACAAAACAATATTATTTTTTCAAATGTAAATTGTACACGGACATTTTTATCACATAAGAAATAATTAAATATCATCTATTGAATATCTATTATATATAGATCTTCAATTTTTTAAATAATTATTGACCATAAGTTCGCTAAATTTTCCTAGATATTCTTTGTATATTACGGATCGTAAACAAACTAAAAAAATTGTAAAATTGTATATAATATTCTTATATAGAACTTTTTGTTTTGTAAATTTATTATTAGTTGAATTATTTTTTTGAAAAATGATATAAATTTATCAGTGGATAGAGTACATTGAATTATGATTAGTTCTTAATATAAGCTATTCATACTGTTGATACAAAAATCTTTTATAAGAAAAACTTGTTAATCGTGTTTATTAAAACATCTTTTATATTTTTTTATCGAGTTTATGAATTAAAAAACTTTAATGGATGTACTTATAACTTAGAATGATCTTTAATTTTCATATTTAAACGCAAACTGCATTAAATATTTCCCATCATATTTGAAAACATCAGCATATTTTTTCTGTAGTAAACTTTTATAAAACTCAACAAAGAAATCAACGGAGGGCTTCGAATTTGGTGTGTTCTCCGATATACCTTTTTTGAAAAGGAGACTTCGTACTGTATACGGATTAAATGGATTCCCTTTATTTTTATTTAGAAGCAACATGTAAATGTATTTTTGCCTTTCCGATATCTCTTTCAATTTTTCTGCAACGATTATATATTTTTTTCGTTTCAAAATGCTTTTTTTGCAGTTTTCCTCCAAAACGTCTTTATCGTGAATTTCTTGTGAATTCTTAATTTCCTTGCTGGAATCTGTTAATTTTTCATATTGCTTTGCTGTTTTTTCCATAAACTCTATAAACGTATCTAAAAATTCATTGATTAAATCATCGCTTTCATTCTTGTGTGGGCTGTTACTATTTTTTATTTTCTTTTCTTGCTGAATAGCTTCAGTCTGTGATTCTGTAATTGTATTTTGTAGTGCTTCTTCAATTTTTGCGTCTTCTAATACCGGTTCGACAATAAAGCTATATTTAAACCAGTTTTCTTTATGAATTCCTCTAAACTTATTTTCTTTTTTGTCAAAAATGTACATAATATCATTTTTTTTGTCAGTAATACTCTCTTTACTTGATTGCGATTCATTGTCTTTTTTCAATTCATGTGAGCTCGATGATTCATTTTCACCACTTATAAAAGAATCAATACTTTTCTGACTTTCACTTGCATCTGTATATTTTTTTTTATTCATTTTTCTATTTTTTCTTGATTGTATGCTATCTGACGATTCTTCTTTTCCCTTTTTCATTTTAAAACAAATTTACGAAGATTAACTATAATATATAAATATATTTGTGTAAGAGCCATTGGTTTTTTTTTGAACTAATAATAATCGAATCTTAAAAGGAGTAGACGGTTTTATATGTTTATCTTTGATCTCAAATGATTTTTTTATCTGATTCAGATGAAATCAATAAAAAAAAAGGACTTGGAGTTTCGCATAAATGCATTGTCTTGGTATTCATCATTTAAAAAAATTATACCGTCTAATAGAAATCATTGTTAAAGTTTATAAACACTTATGAACCTATGAATTCTGGTGAGACAAACAAAAAACAGTTAATACTAGTGAATATACGCTATAAACCGACGTTAGGTGATGTATCCGACGATAATAAAAATAACACACATACATACAACAAATCTAACATGCTTGTTTAGGTAAAACAGTTTTAGGCAAATATATGTTATATTATGTACATTTACCCGTATTATATGCCGTATTTTATGTTAGAAAGATAAACAAAAATATAAGATAAAAAATAAAAATAAGTTCACTTCTGCTTTTTATGGAGCAAAACGGATTTAAAATATCTTTTATGACATTCGCATTAAAGCGAATCAAATTGACTTTTTAGATTTTAAAAAAATATTTCAAGAGAAATTAATGCCTCAGAACATTTCTTCATGATTTTGGCACGCTATAACTGTAAAAAAAGGTTTTATTATAATAAATATTTATTAGAATATACAAACAAATTTATTCATTACGAAAATTGAAAATGACATATAACACATACTTTTATATAAATTTTTATGATCGTATGTAACTCACAATAAAAAATATAGTTTGGAGCGTTTTGATTTTTTCTTTCATTTATAATACTGTAGAATTATAAATAAAGACATTATTGGCTGTTAATTACACTATGTTTCTATGCATAAAGACAGTTATTTTAAATTTTTTTAGAATCTTATTAAAGCAAAAAAATTATTTGTCATTTATGCAAATTGATTTTTTTTAACATGGCATCAAATTTTTACAATATGTATTTTGCAAACTAAATACACAACAAAATTCCGACATATAACATATATTGTCATGATAAGAATTTTTTGTGCTTTCATGTACTTCTAAAGCCAAAAAAACAAATTTTTTTAGTGTGCTTTATGCTTTAATAAAATTAATTATACAGTATATATACCTGAACGCCAGCGACAATTTGTAATGGATTTTGTTATAACACACCTAGATATATTATTTGTATGTATATTGAACTCTTTTTATTATAAAATATACTATATATATAACTGCATTTGAATTATTGCTGTATTGTGTCATAAATGGTTAGCATTTACGTATGGCTTTATTGCAGAAATATACTTCGAAAGCCACTTTTAAAGCATAAATTTTAAGCATTTGAGTGTTTTTAATACAACAACATATGCAGTCTTCAAATATTAAGTTATATTCTTTTTGCCGACAGAAAATTTAAAATATATAAATAAAAAATTTATCATTCTTTAAATGTGAAATCTTATTATCAAAAAAATGAATTGAAACTAACAAATGCAATATTGAGCTATTATTATATATTTTGTTATAACTTAATATTTTCTAAATGTATTTTGTTCTCATGAATGTATTTTTTTATATAAGATAATATTTATATAATCAGAATACTATATAATTTGTATCAAAAGGCAGCTTTCTAGATCCAATCAAAAATCTTATATCTTGTATCTCCTACATAACAACAAGATATGTGACACTTGATTTTTTTTTGATTTATGGCCCCTTTTATGTATAAAGACTATCATAACTCCTTTTCTTTGCAAAAATAAGTATTTAAAATGTCTTTTTTTCGCGTATTCAAAGATGGAAATAAGTTTTATAATAAATAAAATTGAAGAAGAGAAAAAAATTACAGGACTTGTGGGACATATATACGAATTGCGCAGGAAAATGTTCGATGAGGACAATGTTATGCTTCCGTTTCTGCAACATAAATTACCCGGATTTAAAAAAAATTCACATTCAGTGGTTGATCTGGTTATTCTATCTATGCTGATCGAAACTAATATACGTCTAGAACAACCGTTTGAACTTTATAATGCTTTGATCTATAATGAAAAATATAAAAAATCTATTACAATCATCTTTTTAAAAGATGGTTCTGAACTTACAACGCCAAGAATATCATATTCTTGTACAGAAAATAATGCCTATAAATTGAAAAAGACATTAAATCCGATTGATATCTACAGTTGGTTCAATAATTTGCATGAAAAAAAGAAAATCAATTTTTTCTTTTGTATTGAAGATGATATGGAGTTAAGCGATCTCTATGATACTGTAAAATTTACTGATGATGTAAAAATATGGAATGAAATGCATCAATATACAAGGGATGCATATTTAAGTGATATTCAAAATGATGAATTGTTTTCTATGAGAAATGCTGGAATTATTGTAAACAAAAAAGTGGAATTTAAAAAAATATGCAATAATATCACGAAAAGCTTTGATTTAGATGGTCTAAGTGGTGCTTTTAAGATAAGTGAATTCAACAAGATTATAGTAAATCCAGTCTTAAACATAAATATATGTGCCAATACGCAAAAAATATATAACCGAAAAATCTTGACAAAAAATTATTTTGTGTTTACTAAGAATGGCTCTATCAATGCAAGAAACTTGGGACATTTCTTTCTAGGATCGTTAAATATTTTATCAACTGAATATCAACTTTGGATTTTCATTCCACTTTGTAATAATAAAGATGAGTTAGATAAAAAACATACAGAATTCGCAAATGAGTGTGCAGAATTTAAAAATTACTGCGAAAACTCGAATCAAATAAATTCACGCAATATTGTTGATAATATTTTGATTGATAAAAAGAAATGCACAGATGTTAAAAATAGCATAAGTATAAACGCAAACTTAAATGGAACCGAATTCTTACAGCTTATGTCATTTTATTTTAAAAAGAATGACTTGTCTCTCATAGACAAAAAGGAAGCATTCTTTTTCATCGAATCTTATGGTTCAAAAAATAAAATAAGGGCTGACAGCATGTTAGAGCTAATAAAAATTTGTAGAAGCTCATTTTTGTTTGATTTAAATCACATATTCTATCTGGATATTGCTCTTAGTATTACACAGAAAACTAAAAGAAAGAAGGAGCGACATGTGGTGTTAGCATTAGCAGCTGAAAATTTTCATTATGATTCAAAACAGCACATACACCATATTTTTGTATCAGAATTGATCACGAACTTCAACAAAAAGTTTATCAACCAAGGAAGAAAAAAAGATCAAGATTCAATATATCCAGAAACTTATTGGTGTCAATTATCTCGAGAAGGCTTTTTAAAGTTGAATTTGTATCAATCGCTAGGCTCATTTATTTGCCCTAGATCTTATAGACAGAATCTTATTAAAAAAAATAGTTTAAATAAATGTTTGGCGCTTGTTTTAAGCAATCCAAAATATGATTGTCTGAAGTCCCTAGATGATGTAAGAAAACAAATAGAAGTTGCGAGCAAAACACAAAATGAGTTAAGAATTGAAGTTTGCATTGATTCCATGGCTTATGTAGAAACCGATTCAATTTTCAATGATATTTGCGATAAAGCAATTATTAATATTATAGACGCTGAAATTTTGTTTAATAGTATCAAAAAAAGTTTTAAGACAGTTTCGTCTGAACTGTATCATGATTATTCTACCATTGATTGTTTGCAGTATTTAATTGTTTTAGAAAACTTTTTTGTTGAAAAATACATCAAAGATTCTAGAAATCCAAAATATTTAGATAATTATTTTATGCCACTTTTTAATAAAGAAAATATCAAGAACGACGTTTTTGAAATTAACGAAAAACTGCTAAATGACGTAAAACAATTATGTGATGATGATTA
This sequence comes from Rhyacophila brunnea, assembly GCF_057557595.1. NCBI lineage: Eukaryota > Metazoa > Arthropoda > Insecta > Trichoptera > Rhyacophilidae > Rhyacophila > Rhyacophila brunnea. The sequence continues at coordinate 11,399 of NW_028233063.1, forward strand.
TGTGTTCAAAAATAGATATGTAAATGTAAAAAATATAGTAATGCATTCAATAAGCACTGATATGAAGGTTCGAAATATGGCCATTGATAACTTAGATTTACTTGACAATGATATTAATGTTATATATGATCTGATATATAAACAACTCGTTATAGAATTTACAGCAGCTTATCAAATAGATTTTGATCGGATATACCAACACGATGCAGATTATATTTCAAGTTTTATAGATGTTACTCAAATTTTAAGTGTATCTGATTATTTTCTTGAACTAATTTCTACCAATAAGAAAAATAAGATTACGTTGTTTAATCAGCAAATTGAACTCATTCGCAAGGAAAAAAAACAAAACAACACCGCCATATTGTTCGGGCTGAAAAAAGCGCTATTAAAAAGAAACCATTTCTTTGGATTCAAAGCTTATAAGAGGGATCAAAATGATAGATATTTTTTGGTTAAATTGTCTACGAATGAAGTTTCAATTGATGTAAATTCGACTATTCAAATATTTCAAGACTGGGTTGTGTCTAATAAAAGACAAGATTTTGATTCAAGAGCTTTTTATCCACAAGAAATCAAGTTAAATGCATGGCTTGGATATAACAAATATGTCTGCAACATCGATAGTGAAATAGAACAAAAAAAAAGAATTAATTATACACCTATACTAAATGATATTAGATTAGGTATGTGCGGTCTTATGAACTCTCGCAAAGTAAGAAACATAATTCGACCTATCAGCGATACGCGAGTACAAACAGTCAAATCGATACGGGAAATAAGAAGAAAAGCTGTTTGATCGATATCGATTCAATAAATTTTCGTGAGGTTCTTAGAAAATATACCCCTTATCTTAACATGCCATTAAAAATGTGTCTTCAACTAGCACAAATGATTGATGCCTATATATGTAAACTTTCTCAGAGATGTTTTGAACCAAAAAATAAAATTTGGTATAGACATGAATTGCATTTTCTAAATATCGAATTAGAGGATGAGATAACCGTTGAAGAGTCGAATTCGTATCCATATGGTGATCAGCAGGAAACCGAACAGCTTTTAGTAAATCAGAATATGCTTAATTTACACGAAACAATAAGTTATAGTTCCCCTCAGATTACAATAAGAGAAGTAAATTCAGATAATAACAATTATTTGGAACTGAACACAGACACAGTGCCGAATTATACAGGAATAGCTGATATGAACATGAACATGGACATATATGATCAAATAGAATTAATCGATGATCATGATTATAATGATAGTAATAGAGAAATAGAGATATATCATTCTTATGATTTCGACTGTAACATTACCAATGAAAAGATTGAATACGAACCGATTAGAGAAATTGCAACAAATGCAGATGAAAACTTTACAATTTCAAACATATCTAATTTTAAGACCCACGATATTGATCAAGAAATTAAAATGACAAAAGAAGCAAATGATATAACTGGGGACAAAGACGATGTTATAAAATTACTGCCAGAAAATTTAAGAGGCGTAGAAAATATAAATGTGGGTGATTATAATTCCAATAATAGATCTTATTTACTGCCTACGTCCACGCCGATTAACGAGTTCAATTGTATGAATTATAATGAAAGTGATATTATTAATACAGATAGAATAATAAACCAAGAAATCGAGTCGGAAAAGAATCAAACGTTTTTAACCTCAGAGTGCAGAAATGAGACAAAGATACAAAAATATTTTGATGATAATATAGCGGAAAATCAATTTGATAAGAGTTCTGTCATCTATAATCGTGAAAAAAATGAAAATAAAACAATTGAGAATCTGCCATTATCGAGTACAATAAGCAACACTGTTTACGAATATGAGAATGAAGATCTTCGTAATAAAAATTCAAAAACGGAACCAACGCGTATTAAAACCGGAGAAAAGCATAAGATTGCAAAAATTGATAGACGAAAAAGTTCTAGAAATAAAAAAACAATAAAATATTTAAAACAAATGAAGCGTCAAATGGGTACAAAAGGAAAAGAAACTCATGGAATTACTAAAAAATAATACAATTAGTAACATTGATGACGCTTTAATAAATTTGGTTTTTTTTGAAGAATTCAGTCACATAGATAAATGTATTAAGCGATTAGAACAGGAGGAAATGACTATATCATGTATTCAAACTCAGAATCAGTCAAGGGAATTAAATGGATATAAACATGATGAGGATACAAATATTGTAAAAGATCGTAACATTATATTTATAGAAAATACCCCGAATACATATGAACGAGTTATTGACAACCTATCAGAACAAGAAAAACGAGAACAGGGACATAAAAGAAATGATACTGAAAGCAAAAATATTGTTGCTATTTCAGAAAACCAAGAGCGTAGCAATATGAAAGATGTTATAGAAAAACATCCCAGAAAAATCAATGTAGACTGTAAAGATATTTCTGAATCTGATCTAACAAATAAAAATGATTCATTTGAAAGTGAATCTCTGCATAAAAAATCATGTGACAATGAAACATTCTGTAATGAACTAGGCTGCTATGATGAATCTGTAATTGAATACATGAAATTTCCCAGGTCAAAAAATGTACATTTTTATTCAAATATATCTCGTTTAAGTTCCGTATATTTATCTAGAATAACAAACTTTTTTCATAGAAAAGGCGTTTATTTTTACAATGAAAAATCTTTATATCGTGCTTTTTTTAGATCAAGAGGAAAATTAGAATCTGTCGCGAATGCAATACCTCGTGAAACTTGGATACTCGTCTTGAATGAACTGAATTCTAAAGATTATATAGTATATGACAATGAAAATATTTTTATATCCGATGAGAAATAATGCACATGGAATTAAAATATATTTTATCAAACTCTAAGAAATTCAAACATCGATAGAATCATTTCAAATCTATTTATCTATTTCTAAACTATATATCGGAAAATTTGATTATTAAATGTCTTTATTATAAATTTTAAGATATAGGTAAGAATAAAATTTTTTTGAATTCACAAGAAAATGATTGAATTAAGTTCATCCACAAAAAAAAATAAAAGGGAACCTTTCGGGAATAATCATGCCTGTTTTAAATTTTAGAACAGTATAAAATTTTGCATTTATATAGCACTTTCAAGCTAATATAAATGTCATCTACTGAGATAGAAACAGAATTTTTATAGTGTTTCTACAGATCTATATATATTGTTTTTTACTTAACTTTTTTATTGCCAGTTATATAGTCGTTTATATAACTATCGTGAGTATTAGTGCATTAGCATGTGTTTCAGCCTGTATATTTTAATGCTTTTACTACATTTTGTAAAACTGCGCATTAGCATATTTATTAATAAATTTACACTTTAAAATTCACATTATCAGTGTGTCGGTAAATTTCTTTTACGATTTATAAAGGTAAACAAGTTCATTGTAATAATCTGTTGTATTAAGTATATGAAGCCTCGAAATAGCCGATTTTTATATAGAATCATGCGTTGTGATATTTTCATATGACATCCAGATTCTTGGCGTGTATATAATTTTCTATATTTATAATTATAAGATTAATTCATAAGACTCAACAATTAAAATCTTCTAAATATCCAAACTTACTTATTAGATTACAAAATACCATAGTTTATGTGTTCAAATAACTTTAAACGAATATTAAAATCACACGTTAGAATTCTTTAGATGGCGCTTTGTTAAAATACGTAATTATATGGTCCAAATGCAGCATGGTGGACATGTCTATATAAAAAAAAATGCATTTTATATTATTATTTGATTTCGTGTTTTTTTTGTTGCTGAATCAATCGCAATTAAATCTATATGTTGCATTAATCAATAGAAATATGTTTATATAGCGGAGATTCTGTAAATTATATAAATAAGCCGCATAAAAAATTTATTGGTTTTTTTTTGTTTATGATTTTTGATAGTTTATCATTTACATTTCACAAAGCGAAAGTCTTTTTAAAAACTTATTTTATAATCCAGCAAATGTTTGTTTTTTATTAAAAATCCGTAAATTACAGTTCATCGTTTTGCACAGCATATAAAAACACTGTTTGTGTTTTAAACATGTAAAAAGCAGCACTAAAAATTTAAAATTACATATAGAAGTTTACATGCCTATAAGTTGAATGCATGTAAACATTACAAATAAAGCGCATAAAACTACTCTAAAATTATATTGAATTTTTATTAAATCTTATAATTGCATGTCTTATTGTGTAGTCTAAGATATATCTTGTAATGGTTGTAGAAAAAGCATAAAATCAAGTCAAAAACATAATTTGGCATAAGAAAAGTATGTGTATTTGGTCTAACATATAGCGTTAAGGAAGTCTTGCTATATTTAGTATATATATCAGCGTTTGATACGATAAAGTTATCTTTTTAACTATAATATCTGTTCCAGACTATTTTTAATTTATATGAAATAAAATAGAATGAAATTTATTATAAAAAATTTTACATATTTTAAAATGTTTTTTCACTATTTTTTATTAATTAAAAGTTTTTTTACGTTTTTAAATGCGAAAACGACACATCAATTCCTTTCGCTTATGCATGCAGCACAAAAGAATAAAAACCAAAATTTAAATAGCTTTTACAGTAGCATATTAAAAAATGTATTTAAAACATACAATTCTGGATTCAGTTTTTTCCTGCTAGCAGAAATGACAAGAAGATTTCTCTTTGTTGGTTTAATAAATTATAAAAACAAACAATAAAAATTGAGTAAAAATTATGTAAATGTGTGTTACTACACATATAATCTGTAATCCCTAAAGAATGTTGCGTTAGCATAACAAAATGTTTTCTTGACGGAGATACACTCTAAATATTTTCTATCAGCTTTAGTAATTAAAAGTCGTCAACATAAGATTACATATATTTTATAGATCGATTTACAATGAATTTGATTCTCAAAGAAAGAGGAATAAAAGATTTTTTTTACATTTATTATACGAAAATTTTCTAATCTTTAAGGCTTAGATCGCTGTATTTAAATCTCTTTTTCCTATAATATTCTCGGTTTTTCTAGAGACAGAATCTTTTTCATTTATAATATTGCAGGCTAAAAAATGGCCAAAGTTTACAAATATTTTTTCTAAACATATATACTTAATATTTTTTGATTATGAATGCAAATACAGCAATGTCTTCGATAAAAAATAATAGAAAATCCTTAAACATTTTAATATACTAAATTAAAAAAAAATAATCTTAACAGAATATGGAAAGCTTTTTTTTGCAAATATTACACAGAAAATATATTTAATGTTAATTGAATCCAATCTAAAAATATTTTGATCTCATAAAATCTGTTGTTTTTAATATCAAGGTCTATGTATCACATCTATCAGTATTAAAATAAATATATGCACAATTAAACTAAAAATACATAGATATCATACTTGTAAAGTCCATTAGCTTCATTACATAAAGTGTGAAGTTTTTTTTACATATTAATTATTGCGTAGAACATAAGATAATATTTTTGCGAGCGAGAAGCAGTTATGACATCGAAATTTATTAATACGAAAAAATCCATCTATTTTGTAATATTCAAGCTGTATCGAATAGCACACAACAGACATGATTCTTAGTTTAGTGCGTCATAGAATTTTGTTTATTTATAAATTAAAAACAGAGCGTACTTGCAGATATAATAGAAAAATAATAAGTCGATATTGAATGAGCAGTAAAAAAAATTCAGTTCACATAATTTATTTTGTATGTATAATTGAAGGATTAAACAATTTACAAATTTCTATATGCCTCTAAATATAAATTTATTGGTTTAATATATGTAAAATATTTATTAGAACTACATAAATCTTATATTTTACCGAGCTTTTATGTACATTATTTTTGTATTTTTGTTCAATCTTACATAGCTAATTGCTTTACATGCTTAGAAAAGAAGCTAAATCATCTGTTAATATAGACTAGATTACTAGTACCAATATTTAAACTCTACACAAAGTCTATGCTATAGAGGTCACAAAAAGTAATCATGATCTATAAAAAAATGATTGCATTATCTGAGACAGGGGAGTCCATAACAGTATAAAAAATATTATCATTTATAGCAATCAATAGAATATGAATCTATAAAGTTCCATTTCATTTTTCTTAGTAAACACAAAATTAACCATGCTAATAAATTATACATCTTTTTGAAACCAAATTTCGCATTTTTATTTAGATGATAAACATTCTTATTATGGCATAATAAATACATATATGTAATCCGATAGTTCATGGTAAAGGTTTTTTGTGTATATTACATAAACGTATATCGAAAATAACCATTTTTTTGCGTAAATTACAGGATCGATGGCATTTTAACATGTGGTTATTTCCAATTTTCTACTTTTAACATTTCAAATCTCGATACTGCGCCGTTCAGATATTGAAAAGTTCTATGGTTTCATAATCCATGTTAAAATATGTATCATAAAAGTTATCTCTTGGTGTTATCGTGTATAAGGAAATCTACCTAGTAATATAGAAAATGTAAAAATAAGGATTTTTTGCTGTAATTTTTATAATTTGTGATCTTCTCATGGATCTATTCCAAATCTTATATGTTATATATTACAAAATTGCAGTTTAATTTTAAATTTTTAGACGATATTGCATACTACTACAGTAGACAATAATTAAAATTTAAGATTACGAGAATTTTAAATAATTTAATATTAGATCTAAAAATTATATCAAAATAATAAAAGAAATATTCCTTGTTTTTTTATACGTATATAAAACATAAAATCTATGGAAATTATAGAATAAAATAACAAACTTAAAAAAAAAAATTTCTGAAACAAACTAAGCAATAAAAATTAATTTTATTTATATATTATACGATTAGAAACGCTATTATAGAATTTTATGAATAAAAATTTTATAAGAATGACCATCTATTTTTTCATTTGTTTTTATTATAATTTGTAATATATACAATGTAATTTATAAAGATCTGTTTTGATTTTTAATACGAGATCTTCTTTTTTATATTAGAAGCATCATAAAAGGATTGAATAACCTAACACTATTTATAACATATGAAATTAAACACCTTTGGAAAGGTTTAAATTTTTTATGTATGTGAAAATCTCTTGTGTTTTGTTTGATCTGTTTTTTTTAAATAAAAACATCTTAATTTTTATTATAAATAGTATAATTTGAAATAAAATTGAGTGCACATATAGAAATAGATTACACTGTTTATGTATATTATGGTAGTTAATGCGTGTAATATATAAAAATAGCGTTAATATTTGTTAAATACCGCATAATCGTTTGATTTTAGTTTCTAAGCATTTATATATAAATTTAGCTAGAATTCGCTTTGTTTTGCAATTGATGTATTTAAAAATATCTTTTTTTTCTAATATACAGTTGATGACAGAAATATTTTATATTTGTATAATTTAATACTATTTTTCTGTGATGTGCGAATAAAAAAACATAATATTTAGGGCATAAATAAACTGCTAATAAAATAGTATGTAAAAATAAGTTTCCATCATGCGAAATGGAATATTTATTATTATTTTATATTTTTCGTGAATATACATATCAATCTTCATATACAGTGAACAGCCAAGTAAGTTTTATTTTACTAAACAAAATTTATAATAAGTATTTATACTTTTGTAAGCGAAAAAAATTTGAATTTGCTGTATCGCTATCCTTTATGCTAAATTTTGCTAGAAAATTTCGTGCAGATGTTTTGTTATAAAAAGATAAACATAATAACATTTAGTTAATACATATATCTATTTTTATTGCTTTTTTGACAACTTTTAAGTCGAGATACTTTTACAAGGGTTCATTATATTGATGACTAGACATTCAATTAATAAATATCAAGTTTCTATGTGTCTAACTCGAATATAAACCTTCTACGGATAAGATACTTAGTCAAGCGTTAATACAATATTGCACAATAAAATCGCCAGCGCATAGTATATTTCCTTTATTTCGCATTATTAAAAAACAGCTAAATTATCTATTGTGAATATATTGATTTTGAAAAAGTTTTACATTCTTTTTGATGTTTAAAATTGAATGTTAAATTTTATTTTATTTCTTTACGTTGCATTATTTGACAGGACTAATTTTCAAAGCAAATATAGAAATCTAGTCAGAGTTTTTCATTTTTAGGTTTCATATTGTTGCATGTGAAAATGACATGAATATATTAGAGTATAATAGCATAAGGTACATGATTTTCCCATGTGAAAACAATGCCTCATATAGGTTTCTATCAAGACAAAGTGTTATATTATTATAAGCGTATGTTAAACAAGTAACACACTTTTAATACTTATAATGTTTTTTTGTTGCACGTTCGATTCCTTTACAAGATATATTGCTTTATACTTTTAAGGTATCGTTATTCGCGTGCGAAATAGGCATCTTGATATTTTTTTATACTTTTAAGGTATCGTTATTCGCGTGCGAAATAGGAATCTTGATATTTTTTTATACTTTTAAGGTATCGTTATTCGCGTGCGAAATAGGCATCTTGATATTTTTTTATACTTTTAAGGTATCGTTATTCGCGTGCGAAATAGGAATCTTGATATTTTTTTATACTTTTAAGGTATCGTTATTCGCGTGCGAAATAGGAATCTTGAAATTCTTGTAAGCATTTAAGGTACCAATATTCGCGTGCGATAATGGAATCTTGTTCTGGTAATATACTTTTAAGGTACCAATATTCGCGTGCGAAATAGGAATCTTGATATTTTTTTATGCTTTATAGTTACCAATTCTCGCGTGCGAAATAGGAATCTTGAAATTCTTGTAAGCATTTAAGGTACCAATATTCGCGTGCGAAATAGTAATCTTGATATTTTTTTATACTTTATAGTTACTAATATTCGCGTGCGAAATAGGAATCTTGTTCTGGTAATATACTTTTAGGGTACCAATATTCGCGTGCGAAATAGGAATCTTGATATTTTTTTATACTTTTAAGGTACTAATATTCGCGTGCGAAATAGGAATCTTGTTCTGGTAATATACTTTTAAGGTACTGGTATTCGCGTGCGAAATAGGAATCTTGTTCTGGTAATAAGCTTTATAGGTACCGTTATTCGCGTGCGATAATAAGCACGTCCCCTTTGGATGTCCCCTTTGGAATGTCCCCTTTGAAAATGTCCCCTTTGGAATGTCCCCTTTGGAATGTCCCCTTTGGAATGTCCCCTTTGAAAATGTCCCCTTTGGAATGTCCCCTTTGAAAATGTCCCCTTTGAAAATGTCCCCTTTGGAATGTCCCCTTTGAAAATGTCCCTTTTGGAATGTCCCTTTTGGAATGTCCCCTTTGGAATGTCCCCTTTGGAATGTCCCCTTTGAAAATGTCCCCTTTGGAATGTCCCCTTTGGAATGTCCCCTTTGGAATGTCCCCTTTGGAATGTCCCCTTTGAAAATGTCCCCTTTGGAATGTCCCCTTTGGAATGTCCCCTTTGAAAATGTCCCCTTTGGAATGTCCCCTTTGGAATGTCCCCTTTGAAAATGTCCCCCCTAAACCCTAAGCCCTAACCCAACCCTAGATGGTATTTTTTTCCCCCTTTATCTTCAGTTTTTCATTTTAGAATTATATTGACGGTTCGTGTGTCAAAATTTTTTACTTCTTTATTACTACTTAAAAAAATATAGGTTCTGCTCATTTACAAATTTCACGGAATTTGAATCTTCTTTTTTTCTTCTGGATTTGTTCTTGTGAATCGATTCAGATGAATCTTGATTTTTCGTGTCATCTTTATGCCTATATAAGCCACAGTATTTATACGAATCAAATTTACTGTATTTATATAATTGAACTTTTATTTATAAAAAAATGACAACTTATAGCAAATGAATTCATTTTAGTCTAATTTGACATGTTTTTATATGCTAATATAAACCAACAAAGCTTGGTTTTTCTGTAACTGCATATGAAACTAAATTTAATTTTAATATGGTGATTGGCAAGAACTCCAGTCTAATATTTTGATTTGCGCAGTTTCAAAATATTCATATGAATATGAGCTTTAAAAAACCAAGATTCTAATTATAATTGCATATAATCATAAAGGATTCATCCAATATTTTATATCCTCAGTTTAGAAATATAACATTTTTTGATGATTTGTGTGCTTCTAATTAAGTTTCTGTCATTATATACATATTGTTTTTGTGGTTTATATTCGAATTTTTTGCTTCGAATTATAATAAAGTTTGTTTTTTTTTAATACTTTTAATTATTCTTTTAAATTAATAAGAGTAACGAAAATTTCTGTGCAATTCGTTTATATATATATACAATAAATAATTTTTGGTTTAAAAAAACCAATTATTGAATTTTTTTCTAAGTGGAATACCATAATATCCCAACAGACTAAGAATAATTGAAAATAAATTATATTTTGTTCTATACGTTTATAAATATACAAATAAAAAATCTTGTTGCAACCAATTAGTGCTTAGCATTTATACAGTTTATTTTATAATAAATTCTGTTTTTAAACCGATTTATATTACTCGTTCGCCGTATTATATTAAATATTCACAAGAATACCCGAATTAAAAGCTCAAAAAGAATCGTACAATAATAAGGTACTTTATAATGCTTTTAACTTACTCTTTAGTTGTTTTTAATAATGTTTTTGTAATTTTAAAGTTTTTTTTTTGCATCTATTTTTATACGCTTAATTATAAGATATAATAGTTACTTATTTTCTATTTTTTTTATAAAAAAGTAAATTGAGTGGTTTTTATGAAAACTTATAGATGTTAGATCTATGTCGCAAAATATTATTCAAACATTGTTTTCGTTTTTGCTAAAAAATATGTTGAAATAAATTTCGAGACAAAATATTTGGTTATTTACTATATTAATCTGAAAAATAGTATGAAAACAGAACGAATTTACGAGTAACTTCGAAGAAAAATAAAAAAAATTATATATTGTTTCAAATTTATGTTTTTTAATTGTTATTAGTGACATATTAAACGATTTGTTGGATAAGTATACTATAAAATCTATAAAAGTTATCAATGTGTGAAAAAAAATTAAGATCAGAAAATAAGATAATTCAATATAGAGTTTTAATTTACAATAATTATATATATCTGAATTTTTTTAGATACTATTCACATATGTATTTTCGATTTAGAAATACCTTGAATTTACGTAATTTATAAAGTTAGCTGAATATAGGATAATTCGATATTTTACATTGTTATGATTAGACTTGTTTAATCACAATCATTTTTTTCGTAAATAAGAATAATTTCGTCTTTGAATTTAAAATGTATAATTATTTATTATATTTTAATTGTTATTTTGAATATAAAGATAACCTATATATAGTTAACATGTTTAAATGTTTGTGTAATTATTATAAAACTAATCATGTGATGGTATTTATAAATTATTACAATAAATTATGTATTTTACAATTCTATATCGTAATGTCTTTGCTTTGTGTATTTAAGTGCTTATTTTTTTATGTTTTTTTTGACTTTATTTATCATATATCGAATTTTAAATCTTTCTTTAACGAAACTTTCCTAGAAGTTTTGATAAATATAATTTCAAGATTATTGACATCGAAATCAATCTTAAGACCTTATAGTTTTTATTATAATTCTAAAGAGCTAGATATAATCATCCCATGTGGTTAGAACGACTTTAAAAATAACTTTAAAATTTTCTGTGTATAGATTGTTAAATATAATGTACATTTAGAAAAACATTATTTATAGAATTCGGCGTTTTTTGACGAGTTACATCGCATAATACATTAAGATAATCATATGCCTTATAGCAAGATTTACCATACACGGTCTTTTTTTTTATAAATTTTATTTTTTCGCATACTTATATTTTGAATGCCAACGAAAAACAATTAAAATAGCGCAAGTAAAAAACAATATCATGGTCCTTTCTTTGTATAATATATCAGTTTTATAACTTTTGTCCTATAATTATGCAAAATATAATTACAAGGTTTTTATTTTCTTATATTTGTCTAACTTAAAAAATGCTATATTTATATGCTGGTTTATAAATATTCTATGCATTTAGTAAAAATAAATTTGATTATGATCTTATATAAATCTATAAGACCAATATACACAATAACTCAATCACAATATATGTGACTAAGTATTTTATTTTTTATTTTTTGTGTATTGATCACATTAAATATTTTATTTTACAGGAAAAAAAGTAATTTATCGTACTATAGAATCTGTATAATAAAGAAATGTAAACTAAGCGTTGTTGAATGATTAAGACCATAGAATCTTATCTTTATGGTAATGTATAAAGTTTTATTCTTATTTAGAAGCTGTTCTTTTTTTAAATTAAATATTGAAATATCATCCTAGTCTTTCTAAATTGACATTTTCAACATAATAAACCTTTAAAAATCAAAATCGAATATGTAATTTCTTTATTCGATAATTATTTAACTTAAACTTATGATTTTTGTATAATGATATGGTTTTCTGAAACATATTGAAGCGCATCATTATATATAATGCCAACTTTTAGTAATATTTCTAGATTATATATTCAAATCAAACATTTTCTATATAAATCGTGCCGATATCTTTAATTGGATTATCCTAATGTGAGCAAAAATATTGTTTTAAAACCCACAAATAATATTATATCTGTTTTATTTGAATAAGTCCGATTTTTCTATAAATAATATTTAAATGGGATTTTTGTTTTATATTTATAGTAAAAATGCCAATTTTACATTATTTTAACTCAACTATTTAAAAGATTGTCGTAAACAATAGAACTAAATAAAAAATAAACCAGGCATTATTAACACCTAAAAAGAAATTGGAATAGAAAGAAAACTTATAGATTCATATAAAAGATGGGATTGTCGAAAAATAAATAGATTACACTTTTATGCATATCATATATGATACATTGCTATATTTCAGCCACGATTGTTTTTTTATTTACAAGTCGGCTTTTTTTTTGTTTTAGTCTATCTATTTATCCATTTAAATATTCATTTTTTTCTTTTTTGCCCCCTTAAATATTTGAGCTACCAAATATTACTACTTTTATTCTTAATATTTATATACAAACTTATAGATAGTATGAAATTTATTTTTTCCATCTGATCTGTAATCACACTGAATTATTTTATACGATTATATTAAATTACATAAGTTTGCTTATTGTAGTTAACGTAAATGACAATTTTTTTTCTCGCAAAATATTGGACTTATTCTACGGGTTGTTTTCTTCTTCAAATCATAGCTTAATTTATTTTTTTCCTTACGTTAATATCCAAATATAATTTTCTATTGCATGATTTGATTTAGTAAGTTTAACTTTAAGTTTTAGAAGTTTAGATATTCTTTTTTATCGACTTTATTTGCCTCCTTCTTTTCGTGTCATTTTTTTTTTAAATTCTCAAGATGCTAGATTTACACAGTTTTTAAACAAACATTTTGTTTTCATTCTAATAAATCATGTCAAAATTCTGTATTTACATATTAAAAAACCAAAAATCTATAGAATACGGCAAAAATAAATTTATATTGATGTTTTAATTCAGATAATATATTTCGAGTAAGCAAAATTTAATTTATATTTAGATTTAATTTAGTGAAAAAAATTTTGTAATGATTTAAGCTAGTAATTTTTTATTTTTCGTCAACGAAAATATACTTAGTACAATAATTAACTTACAAGGTTCCAACTTTTAAACTTTTTTTTTATAGACTCAGGGATGTTAAAATTTTTTATGTAAAACATTAATTTTTGTCTCGAAAAGAGTTTATAACTTGTAATAAACATAAAACTAACATATTTGACCATCATATTTAAAGATATTTAAAATGAATAGATATAGAAAAACATTTGAAGAGAATGAATATAAGAAATTATTTAAACATGGTTTCGACTTATCATTATTTTTTTTGTGGTTTTTTTTTGTATTTTATGTACTATTTGTTTTTATTCAGTTTATAACTCATATATTCTAATTTAAACATTAATAATTGATTTATTTTAATAAGATGAGTTAGAAACTGAAATAAATTAGTTTTTGAAATGTTTAACCATAAAAAAACACATTTATGCTTAATATAAAATTCAACAATGAACTATAAAGTTATTTATAGAATAAGCATGTTTAAATCCGCTAAAAAATTCAGTAAATATATTTAAAACTAATTTACAATATATAAAAGAAGATAAGCTTTTTCCTTAAAGAAAAAAAAATGATATCTATAAGATACTGTATTAATGAAATATCGTTAAGATCGAAAATTTCCAGAATTCAAGAATTTTTTTTTGTTTTTTTATTAAACATGGATTGGCAATTGTATATTGATGTTATGATTCTAATTCATGAAAGCACATAAACCATATAAAAATATTTGCTCAATCACATATTGTGAGCATATATAGCTTATAATAGGCTTTTTTTGCATTATCAGCCGTAAAATAATTTCATTGATCTTATTTTTTAAAAATCATTTTTATTATGTGTGAAAATTGCACCTTGATGAGCTTTGAAGTCATTAAAGATAAAATGACATAATAGTCATTGATATATAGCCAATATGGTATGTTTAAGTTTTTTTAGATGCGACTACAAAACAAAATAAAAATTAATAATAATAGAAAACTAAGTTTATGTTACCAATTAAATTATATATGGCATTTTATGGTGCTTTAATATGCTTATAATGTTTTTCGTATGCATAAAACAGGATTCAGAAAACTTTTACATACTCTATTGCTTTTAATACGTGAATACCAAGATAATTATAATATTACTTTACTTGATCTTCATTTTATGTGATACGAAGTTCTTATAAGTCAATCTATAATTATTAACAGTTTTACACATGTTAATCTCAAAAGATTGCTAATACCGATTCAGATTTTAGTATTTTTTTATATAAGCCATTGAAACATATCTTTTTAGATTTAAAATTTAAGAAATATATTAAAAAAGTCGAAAATATCTTTGAAATTATACATTGATATTATTTTTATAATATTGTTGATACTTTTTACTCTAAATATATAGAAATGATTATTATATGTTTAGTTTCTATAAATATAATTTTTAGAATAATAAAGTCTGTAAATTTTTGTTTATAATTGCTGCAGCTTTTTATTTTAAACATTACAATTAGCTGATGATACTTTATATATAATTTAACGCCAAAATCTTATATAATTTTTTCTATCACTATAAGCTTTATACAATTAGAATTCTATATTTATCTGTTTTTAATATTGCGGTAATTAGTCTATTTTTATGCGATTAAAGTTCTTAAATGTTACTTAGAATCTTTTTAATTCCTATCTTGACATGATATATCGACGAGAGTGGGAAAGACTCTCGTCAAAAAAAAGAAAATAAATCCTGTCGAGGTAATACGATAGGGGAGAAATCCCCGAAACTTATATTTCTGCTGCTCTGAAGATGGCATTGGCGAGAGATTAAGGTTCTCTCGCTAGGAGAATAAATATGAAATAATATAATGGATGTAGTTTGGTGGAAGATACGAGGTGGTGCAGGTGGTTGGAAATCGAAAAGTAATTTTTAATTTGGTAGTAAATGTGCCGAAGGCTATTCAAAAATTTTACTTTTTTTGTAGAAATAAAATAAAGCGAAATTTATTCACAATATTTTCATATTTTAATAATGCCATCTACTCTATCTCTAGAGATACTTATTCTAACATTTACTCCTATATAATGCCGACATAAACTCATATTTAATTATATACTTCTATCTCGTATTAATTATAAATAACTATCAATTATTCTATAATATGTTTTTTAAAACTAATCAATTATAATAAATAAAACAACAATACTTCCAGCAGTTTACTTTTCCGAACAGTTTTATGATATCATTAATGTTTATTTTTAACAATATTATGTTTTAACTGAGTTTATTTTCAATAAAGAAAAGAAAACCAATTTTTTTTGATTCTTTTATATTAAATTTGTAAAAGCTAAATTTTTTAGAAAAATTATTTTAATAATTGAATAATTATAAATCATAATATTTTTAACTTTGTGTTATTCGATAAAAACATAGATATTTTTAAAAAAAAATTATATTTTATGACATGAACTAAACATAAATACTGCCAAGTACAACCATATTGTTTTGAAAAATATTATTCTTGTTTTAAAAAGATAAGTTGAAATGATCGAATTACTTTCCAACATCAACTATATATTTTCGATTGATGTAATTCCAAAGAAATAAAATATTTTCATTCTTTATTCATTTTTACAACCTATAAAAGATCAAACCTCTTCAAATACTTGCACACAAAAATATTTATATAAATTAAAAAGTCACAGAACAATATTTCGTGATTATAAAAAACGGCGAAAAATATAAGTTTTTGAATATAAATTCATATTCTTAATAAAAAATAATTAATAAACTGTAATTATAAATAAAAAAAAAGACCAAAATACTAAAATAGAATGGTGTTAAATACAATAATTTTGCATTAAAAATAATAAATAGCACATTATAGAACAGTTTTAATGGTAAAAAGATCGGATCTATTAATTTAAAGGTTTTTTATGGATCGAAAAAATAAATATTACAACAATTAAGTTTGTTTTTAGAACTTTTTTATTAATTTAGAGACCAGTGCAAAATTAAAGATATTCAAAGATTATTAAAGGTTTTTTGAACCACGAAATTATGATAAAGTATCAATATTAGCCTAATGATCATAACTTAACGATTTTATAGTCATATTTTTTTATTTCATTTCCCAATTACCATAAAAAACTTCAAATACGTTATATAGATTAGTTATATTTCATATGATAACTTTAATTTACTGATAAATACATAAATATAAATCCAGATATATCCATAGAACCGCCATAAATTGAGATTAAGTTGATAATTTTAAACACTGCAAATTACTAGATTATATTCTATAGGTCTTTAACGTATATATTGTATTTATAAATTACCTTGTTTATATGTGAAAAATGTAATCATAAATAAAGATAAAAATTTCGCATATATCGTGTCAATTAATTAAAAATAGATAAAATAGAGAAGAAAATTTCTGAAATAAAGTTAAATTACATGTGTTTATTATTTTTAAAATACGCTAGCTCATTTTATTACAAATAAGGGTTTTTTAAGAGATAGAGTATAATTTCTATGCATTTTTTTAGGTTTACAAAATACGCTAGCGCAGTTTAATACAAGTAAGGTTATATATTGTAAGATAGTGTATAATTTCTATGTATTTTTAGGTTTTAAAATAACGCTAGCGCAGTTTAATACAAGTAAGGTTATATATTGAAAGATAGAGTATAATTTCTATGTATTTATAGGTTTACAAAATACGCTAGCGCATTTAAATACAAGTAAGGGTTT
>NW_028233064.1:0-28789 GCF_057557595.1 Rhyacophila brunnea
AGCATTATCAGTAGAAAAATAACTATAGAGGATCTTAAAATACGATATAAATAAAATCGGAGAGTATATTGATCTTAATATAAAGAAAACAATGTTTTATCATGAATTGTTTTGTTAGATGTACAATAAAGAAAGCTATAAATTTATCATGATATATAATATAAAGATTTCAAATATATTTCATTCAAAAAGTATAGATGGAAAAATATCTATAATAAAAAAACCGAACATAAAACTAAGTGAAGAAGTAAAATTCTGTTTTTTTTTCAAGACATAAATGTGTTTTTCGTTGTAAAGATGCAATATCCAAAGTGCAACAAATCCATGAAAGCAATTGATAACTTTGAAAAAAGATACAAGAAAATGTTTACGCATGAAAAAACGCGAAGGCACAGCGTAATCTAAAGATTTGATCATTACCTCTTATCAAAGCGAAGCAACTTTAAGAAAACCAGGAAAATCAGAACTCACTAATACAAGAGATCTGCGAAAACTAAGATGCAGAAATACCGTGATACCGGAATAAAAGAATTTCTTTTAATCAAACAAAATAGATTTGTATTTAAATAAACAAAAATAAAATATAATTTTTTTATTATAGATAGGTATAATTAGCCTTGACAACTTAACTGAAGTTGGAGATGAAAAATATAGGAAGTATGAAATCTTGAGCGAATTAACTTGGTAAATTTCTAAATCTAAAACAAGAACAACACCATATGATTTCTCTTGGGATGAAATAATCAATAAATTCCACAAAAAATATGTTAAGGAGGTAAATATCCTGGCAAAATAAAAGTATTCATCAAGTTCACAAACTCCGCAACACACTTAATCACATTTGAGTAAAGAATAAAATTTTATGAAGATAGATCAGGAGAAGGTAATAAAAATTTATCAAGGAGTTGTGAAATATTCACAATATGCAGATCACGTTTAAAGTGATAAAATCGATAAAAAGAAACTTAATATATAAATAAAAAATCTTCAAGATTTAAATACATAATAACTGTAAATTGCATAGAAAAAAGATAAAGAATATAAAATCTTAATCAAATAAAATTTTCTGTAATTATAAAAATATCTTGAACTAGATAAATTTATAACGCTAATAGGAATTTTGGCACAGAAAATTATAATTTATTATTTATAAAATAGTTTTTGTATATTTTTTAAAGAGCATAAAATTTGAATCATAGAAATTTTTAATCTATTATGTTCTTACACCAATTAATAAATCTGTAATTCTATAATATATGCTATAAATCAAAGTACTAGATAAACGAAATCAATCATAAAAAAGTCAAACTTAACTTTATATTACAAAAAAAAACAAAATCAGTTAATTTCTTATATAAAAAAATTATATATTATAATTATGATTTTTTGCGGGTTCCTTAATATCCTCCGGAGTTTTTAAAATAATGATATTTAAAATTCTTTCAGATACTACACTGGTTTTATTTTCTAAAATGAGCGTGAAGACGTTTGATAGACTACTCACGTAGCCATATATGAAGAAATTACGTATACATTTATAATCGATTATTGTTAGAAGCAAAGGTTTATATTTAGATACACTGAATACACATTTAAAGTATTTATGTTTCTGATACAATTTATATAAATATGAATAGTTAAATATTAGTAATTTATTTTATTAAGTGTAATTTTATAGACAAAAGGCAGATATATCAAAACACAGCTACTTAATTAGGATAACGTTATTTTTATACATAAATTTGTAAAGAACTATTTGTTTTAATATATTTGCATAGCTCGGCAACATATTCTTTTTTCTTTACTAAAAATATCAATTCTTATAATATATTTGCTTTATTTATTTTGATAAAAAAACCCATCGCCTCTATAGCTAAATAGCATTATTAAGTATATTTCATGATTATTTAGCTTTCAATAATAGTATAATATGCAAAAGAATAAGTATAAGAATCTATTTGATTAACTTTTGTATTACTGTGCAATTATCAAAACAATAAAATAAAATATAAAAAAATAATAACTAACACATAAAAAGTATATAAAAATCAGCTTGTTTTTATACATATATTCTTTTACAACATTTACTTTTTAACTATTAGAAAATATTATTTACATTTAATTATTCCGATCGTTAGGCTATGGGCACATTACAAGTAAATGAACAAATATTACAACAATACATTGTTTTTCTACAAATATTAGGTGTCTAAATAATTTAAAATTTATACATATTGTATCTTTTTTAATCACAGCAGCAGAAACTGCACAAATAATGTGAAAGACATATATAAGGCATTTTTTTATTATAATATCAAAAAATATAAAACAATGTTTTGCTAGAATATCCGAACCTATGCCGTGTTTAAACAAATCAGGAGCTATATAATAATCCAAATTCACAGTTAATATATTTTCTATCTTTATCAGCATACCATTTATACTTACATCTAACACGCATTCGAGCTAACATATGATTGTTGTGAAATACTATAATTTGTGCGAGAAAGTGAACTCATATTCTTTAATCTGTTATTTATCTGCAATAACATCTTTTTATACGAATAAAAATATTTTTTGGCGTTTTTTACTTTGTTGTCTATTATGATTACATTTTATTTCTAGCTTATTTACTAAATTATATATTTCTTCTGTCAGTCTAAAAATATACATATCTGTACGTTGTAAATAGAATAATAAAAAAACATTCAATTTCGCTGAACTAAATGATATAATGTGTCATTATCTTGGCATTATAATATAAACGCATTGATATCTTTATTTTTTGAATATGATTAGATGTATACGAATTAAGACTGGACTTCTTTTATCTATATTGTCAAAATCATTATAAATCGCAGTTTATATGTACGATTCTATCCATACTCTGGTGGTTTAACATATATTCGTAAGAGTCAATATAGTATTTGAACTTTTATTGTGTTTGTTATTTCGCAAACTTAGAGCACTAAATACCTTTTGAGATGTATTATATGGCCAATTTTTATTTATTCCAGTTTTTAATTATTATTAAAAATCCAAACCTTCATGTCAAATTTCATTTTATATTTATTACAGTAAAATTGAATCTCTTATAAAAAATTGAAAAATTTCTCTTCAAAGGAATAGAAAAAATAATTATGCCTACACACAATCGTCGCAAGTCTTAAAAGATAGGTGGCGTTTGAGATCTTATGAATTCGGAATTATCTTGCAAAAATATATTTATGTTTCGAAACCGCATGCATAAGATATATTTTTTTCTGGGGTTTTTAACGATCTTTATATAAAAAAGATATTGCAATCTTATATTTGTTTTAGAAATTATTTGAATCCAATTTTTTATGCTTAAATTATAGTAAAAATCGAAAGAACTATTTATAGAGACTTTTATTTTAAAAAGAAAGCTTTACAGCCGTTATACATATTATCTGGTCGAATATACTATAAGTTGAGTCACTTTTTCATCATAAAAAGCAAAAAACAAAAGAAAGTCTGGTAAATACTGATATTTTTTATAAGGCAGAAACGATGTTTTGACAAATCCATATATTGTCATTTTTTATTTACAAAGAAACAAAATAAAATATTGCACACATTATAAATACATTCGACATAATTTTTAACGCTTTAATATTTTTAAAAACGCTAATATAATATAACAAAGTATGAGGTGTTAAATAGGAATCTTATATACAGAAACAAAAATAGTATTTAAAAAAAAATTGAAGATAATTTGTATTTTAAATTGCATTCAAAATTTACGATTTTACAAAGTTTTATGAATCGACTACTCAAAGTTCAAATAGTTTATCACCGTAAATAGTATATTACAGATCATTAGAACTATTTAAATTTATTCTATATTCTCTTTGATCATAAACATAATATAAAATGATTTAGTAACCAAGTTATTACATTTAATTTATTTAAACGGCGAAAAATATTTTCGATAAACAAATAAATTTTTAATTTGCTGTGCATTAATATCGAAATTTATTATGAAAAACCTGTATCTTTGTTTTTGCAAATGATTATATTTGATTATTATAAGTTTTTATGGCTAGAAGAAGGAATCTTGCATCTATATATTTTGCTGATCCATTTAATAATTTATGGACCAATATATACACAAATCATATTCTAAAAATGAATATAAAATATGGTTTATATATAACATCTATATGTGTGTTAAAACACCCAAAAAGATAAGTGACTAAATAAGAATTTTTTTAAATCTTGTAGGATCAAAAATAAGTGATATAAAATCAGAATCCTAGGCGTATTATTTTGATTTAAGAGTAAGCAGTATTGCTGCATGATGCTTATATATTTCCCCTCTAGATCTACTAAATATGTTTGTTTGAATTTCATCTTGCAATCTTTTCGATTATTTATATGTAAAAAAAGCCTTAATACGGTATTATAAATACTGCAGAGCATATTTTATTCTTATTCAAAGAAATCATGGTGAAAATTTCCTTTGAAATTTCGGGTTATTTGATATTCTTAGGCAACTTATGCAACAGCCTCAAAAAATAAAACAAAATCTTGAAATTTTGTGTGTCCAAAAAATACGATATAAAAAATTACATTTATCTATTTTTCTATCTGTGTATAACAAAATTTATATGATTCTTTATATAAAGGAAAAATCAAATCTTATAATTACATATATTAACTTTTCCACAATAAATTTAAGTAGACAAAGAAATCGTGTTAATATATCTATATTTTAAAATTATAATTTTGGATCTTGCTCTAGCTATATATATATAACGTCTATTTATTATATATGAATTTTGTCTGTATTTACTTTTTGTAAATTGATATCAATCGAGATGTAAATCTTTTTCTTTACAAAATTTATGGGTCTACTTTATTTTTTCTTATTGTTTTGCAATAAAATTATTATGTAATTCCTTATATAAATAATTTTCAATCCCTTTATAAAATAAATCATAGAAAAGTTGCTACAGAAAAAAAATGAGACAGATGAGTCATAGCCTTACGCCGATCTAGAACTAAAAATGCATTGCACAATTCAATTAAGAAGATATAATCGTATATATTATATAGTGTTACTTAATAAAGATGCGTTAGCCTGTCAAGAAGAAATTTCACAAATATTCATGATGAAAGACTTCTTTGATGCCAGTATATTATCATCTATAGCATCATATACTAGATTTAATCAATTACTAATGCACAGAAAATACTTAAAATCATGGATATTATAGAACTTATTAGGTTTTGAGTCGCATTCGCGATCTGGTGAAACACGCTGTCATGATGTTATTTTTGCAGCGAAGAAAAACAAGATCTGTGACCCTATTAGATAGAATTCAAAAAAAATTTGATAATTTTGTGTTGTTCGTATATTATATTGCGTTTTTTATACAGTTTTTGTTTTGTTTAATATATCTTTTACGTTTTATAATGTGTCTTTTGATGATTATTAGACAGTTATGAAATTGTGTTTCAAAGGTTTTTTGCCTTTCTATTTAGATTCGATTATTTTTATTTGTGTTAAAGTGTTGTCTTATGATGTTTATTTTATTGCAATAGTGTTGGTTTTTTTGCGGTGAAATCAGTGATGTAGTAAAAGTGTCCGTTCCACAGAATTGTAGATTATCTAAAGAGGCTTGTTATAGTATTTAGTGATAGGCATTTGTCGGCTGTGTTTCGAGCCTAAAAAGTGGTAGATATTTTTTCTCTGTAAGTTTTGTTCTGCGTGGTTAGTTGATGTGGTTTTGTAATTCCTTGCGGCAATGTAGATGATGTTACGATATATGCATATCCATAGAGTCGCTTGTTATCATCCACATGCGGGCGCGCAAATTTAGTTCTAATATTTGATTTTTTGCAATGTGTTCATAACTTGAAGTGCCTAAGTTTATTGTGATCTATGGCGGTATAATCAAAAAGATATTGAAATATCATAAACTTTTTATAAAACGGTTGTGTATAGCATCTATAAACTGATTTTATAACAGTTTTTGAGTTAGAGAATATGTATTATAGTTCTGTTTTGTTATGTGTTTTTTAAGAAAAGTATCTTTGTTTTTAAAGCTCTATCATATTTAATTATGAAACGTATTAATTTGTATACAGCTTATTAAATGTCGTTTGAAATGTTTTCTGTTATGAACTTTCGTGTTTATGTATGTTTTGGTGAGGTTTGTGTTTTGCTTTGCTAAAAAAATAAAACGTTAGTTACTCCAAAGAAATTCGACGTTAAGTCATGTAGTAATTATGTGTGGTCTAAACGTGTTATTTGCTGCGTCTGTTTCTTGCTTTTGATGTTGTGCTGTATAATAATTTTCTAAAGAGTATGTCATGATGTGCCATAGTTTAAAGTTCGAGAAATTTTGTGCTTCTTGAATATATCTCTATCTGTTTTTAGGTTGTGTGCGAATTTGAAAAAACTGCTAAATTGTTATATATTTGATTCTTCGTAGTATTATAAGTTTTAATCAAGTGGCATTTCTACTGTTATCCAAATTATCTATATTTATTTTTGTATTAGATTGCGTTTCACATGCATTGTGTCTCTGCTCTTTTGTTAAAGGTATGACTAGCTCTTTGGTGTTTTTCTAACATTAATAACATATGATATTAAAGTTTATAGATGTCGATTTTAGTTGCTTAAAGCTTAATGCTTACTGTTGTGGTTGCCAAGCTGTATCTATTTTATCGTGAATTCCTGTAACTTGAATCAATCCGTCATTTTTGCCTGTTCTTTAGTTTGTGTTTTGTTGCTGTATGTATCTGAATATGTCTGTTTTGTTATTATATATATTTGTGCTTACTATTTATGCCTTTCCGCATAATTTGTAATAATTAGATGTTTATCTTGAAATAGTATTATAGATATTTTTTCAGTATAAATTTTTAAGCCTGTGACTGTTTGTGATTGAAGGTAAATATAAAATAATCACTCTTAATTGATACTAATTTTCCTGTCTTATTATTTTAAAAACATTTGAGGTTCTTAGTAATAGATATTTTTCACTCTACTCTATTATATTGTTGATGGGTAGCTTAGTAATACTCCGAATTATGATTTATAAAAAAAATATAGTAGACTTTTATAAACTTATCATAGATATTTTTGATATAATTAGGATCGGAATATAGACTGACTATCATAAACTTATCATACATTTTTAAATATAATTAGGATCTGAATATAGACTGTGTTTATACCTTTTAAATTGTGAGATAAAGAAGGCTGCATATTTATTGTAAAAAACATCTATAATTTTCATTAAAATAGCAATAGTAACACTGACTATTCTTTTTTAGAATTTATAGCAATATTGTAAAAAAACAATATATTATGCGTATCCAGCTATGATAAAATACAAATCATTGCTGTTGGGATTTTGAATCTTAAAAAAATCTTTTTTATATTATTGTATGATTTATAAATAAAAATTAGAAACACTAAATCTGATTTATCATACATGCAAAAGCAAAAAAATGCATTTAAAAGACATCTAAAAATTATAATCAAAAAATGTATCTTTTTATAAGTTTAACTGTAAAGCTATAAAGTTTCAAAATCTTTTACCTGTGCTAATAAATAATTTTCTATGTCTAAAATTGTGAATCATTACTGTTATTTTATACAATCATATCCAACTTGCTTTTTTGACATACATTTATTTTGTTTAATATTATAATAAGAATTCCAAGGTTACTCTATTTTTGTATCAACTAATAAATTTCAGGCTAATATCTTCACCTGTTACGTATACGCTAATCAAAAGAATGCACTTGAAATCGGTTACAAAATAAACCATGGTCTAAAACCTTGACTAATACTGTAAAAAAATTAAATATAAAAAAAAATTTATTCAGAAAATATATTCACTAATTAGAATACTTAATAATTCAAATTATATATGCTGAGAAGTCAAGCAATATAAAAGGAGAATTATGGATATTTTTTCATTGAAAACATCAAAATTTTTGATCACAAGTAAGCAGTTGAATATAAATATCTGAATGCACATAACATTTATTAATCAATAAATGTGAAATTCGAATCTTCTAAAGAAGTTGTGAAAAATCATACTAAATATTTAATTATGTACAAATTAAAAAAGTCTTTTATGATAAACAAAGCTTCTTTCATTCTATTAAAAAATTACAGATAATTTGTTTATAATTATTATCATAATTTAATAATTTTTATATCATTCATATGTATTTTTATATATCAAAAAGTATATGTTATCTTTATTTATTTTTCTTTTATCTTATGAAATATATGATTGTTGCATGTTAACAATCAATACACTTATATTATTCGGCTCGTTTTTTACAGTATTATTATTATATAAAAAAATTTACGATAACAGATAAAAGAATAAAAAATAAAGTTGTGGTATAAGAATAAAATTTTACAAAGGGCAAAAAAAAAGATCTGAACGCGGAGGGAATGAGTTGGGTTTAAAAGATAAAAATGAAATGTGTTGTCGGTAGGTTTGAATCTGAAAGCGCTAAAAATGAAAAGTACAGTATTTAAAAAGGATAATCATTCGTTTTATACAAACTTACATGAGTACTATTTTAATATGTGCAAATATTTATCGCTTCTCGACTAATGGCTACAATATTAGTTCTTGTTCTTAATTCAAATAATATAAAAAGACATCATAGAAATATCATAAATACTTTTATTTTTTTGAGATATTTTAATATTAAAGTTTTACATATAATATCTAAATTTTAGATATGCAGAAACCATTAGAACAATCCTTTTTGATATTTCTTCTGCACGAAAATATCTTTGCTTTATGTAAACACATTTAATAATTCCTATATTCGTTATTAATTTATCGGTTGCATGTGGTTTTTCATTTGTAGATACCCATTTCATATTTTCTAAATTCGTCATAAAAATTAGTCGGTAGTTACTTTTCAAGTATGTATACTCATTTAAATTTTTAAAATTTAGTCAGAACGTTGTGCATACGCAATTATGTTTTTAATAAATTAATTAGCATTATCATTTTTTTCGAATTTTATTATATGGTGTGAATTCTCTTTTAAGATGTATGTTCGTGGAGTTCTAACTGTTAAAAACTGTTTGCATAAGATAAAAAAATGTATTTAATAAATTATTTAAAGGATCATTAAAAGAAAAATTACACAAATAATAATAGGACCCTTGAAACTTTCTATTAACTACTCGAATCAAAATTGCAACAATATAATCTATTTTTTTTTTTTAAAAACATATTTTTTTTATTGTATGAAAGATAATTATACATAGAAAAGCATCTAAAATATAAAAAAATATAGCCTAAATCCACATATTAACGTTTCAGAAACATGAAAAAATCAATATCTATGATATTTCAGTTTTTTTCGCAAATAAAGTAGATTGTTTTCGTATAAAATAGAATTCTATTATAAGAAAAAAAATCACCCTTTTTTTGCGATGTTCATAAAATTATAACAGAAATCGCAAACTATATGTCATATTAATTGAAAAAAACACTTCTTTATGATTTTAATAATATTGAAGC
This sequence comes from Rhyacophila brunnea, assembly GCF_057557595.1. Classification (NCBI taxonomy): domain Eukaryota; kingdom Metazoa; phylum Arthropoda; class Insecta; order Trichoptera; family Rhyacophilidae; genus Rhyacophila; species Rhyacophila brunnea. The sequence goes on from NW_028233064.1 coordinate 9,543, forward strand.
ATTAAAAATTTCTTTTTTCAACAAACTTGGCTTGGTCTTAGGTTTTTTTTTCTAGACAGAAAAAAATATGAAACACATAAAACTTGAAATTGACCAAAAATCAATAAATTCACCTTTTCTGAATAATTAAACAAATCAAAACCTATTTACAGATATTCGCCATGGCTAAGAGAGCACACAAAATATCTGTTATAATGCAAAAAAAAACACAATATAGCTAATTTCATGGCTAGATATATCCCAAAAAGAATGATTTTTCTTTATTTATAACTTTAAATATCTTATTTATCATGCTAATGTATTCATTGTCGTAGTTTTTCTATGCTAGCGGACATATTCAACTGAACTTATTCGGCTTTTCAGGTGACTCAATCCAGCTAAAAATATAAAAAAAAACGCAAAAAAGACAAAGACGACGTTTCTTTGCACGAAAGATATCCGAAATATGTTTTTTCTCTTTCATCGCAGACATATTTTTTTTCAATAGAGCATAAAAAATTAATTATATAACAGAACACATGAAATATTTATAAAAAAATCGACTATTATCATAAATTTATCACAGAATAAGCTGTTTATTTTAACATACAGGATTTATAGATAACCAGAAAGAAGAAAAAATTTATATATAAAAGATAATAAAACAAAAAGAGCTTCTTTAAATGTGAGAATGAAAGAATAAAAATCAATAAAATTACAGATTACACTATTTATAATAGAAAAAAATGACATAATTTTATTAAAAAAGAACTAATACTTAAAGAAATCATACTATAGTAGTGCCTAGAACCTAAATTCTTTAATATTACCAAATAAAAGATTATGAAAATAGAAGATAATGTCTTTTGTTTTTTCAAACATTTATACGTTTTTATATATTTTTGTATCTCTTTTAATAAAATTGTCAATTTTCTGGATTAAATAGATGAACACTTAAACTTTATCGATTTTAACAGTATATTTATATATATGAAAAAGAAAAAAAAATTCACAAAAAAATAATAATTTCTTAACAAACGAATCTTAAACAGAGAAATAATAATTCTATAATGAAAGAAATTTGCATAATATAACTCATATTAATTATTTAAATTTTTTATTATTTAATTTTTAATCATTTTATTATTATTAATAAAGTTAGGGAAAAAATTACCATCTAGGGTAGGCCTAGGGCTTAGGGTTTAGGGGGGACATTCCAAAGGGGACATTCCAAAGGGGACATTTCCAAAGGGGACATTCCAAAGGGGACATCCAAAGGGGACATTTTCAAAGGGGACATCCAAAGGGACACTAAAAGTCGCATGCGATATTGTAATCCTTGTACCATGCTATATATTCATGAAATTATGATCTTTACCTGGTTTTCTATAATAAGAAATATTTTATACTAATATCAGGTATATATTACCATCTGACTAAAATATTTTCATTGTTCAGTAATTATATACAAAATATATTTTTTCTAGATTTTTTTATGAGTACCAGTATACATTTTTTATTTTTATTTTTTATTTTTTTATATTTCTATTTTCCTAAAAGGGAAAAAATGAAGATAATTGTTTTTTAGTACTATATTTTCAAGGAAGTTCAATAAAGGGGGAAAAATACCATCTAGGGTAGGCCTAGGGCTTAGGGTTTAGGGGGGACATCAAGGGACATTCCAAAGGGGACATTCCAAAGGGGACATTCCAAAGGGGACATCCAAAGGGGACATTTTCAAAGGGGACATCCAAAGGGGACACTAATAGTCGCATGCGATATTGTAATCCTTGTACCATGCTATATATTCATGAAATTATGATTTTACCTGGTATTTCTATAATAAGAAATATTTATACTAATATCAGGTATATATTACCATTCTGACTAAAATATTTCATTCCAGTAATTATACAAAATATTTTTTCTAGATTTTTTTATGAGTACCATTTATACATTTTATTTTTTATTTTTTTTATAAAGGGGGAAAAAAATACCATCTAGGGTAGGCCTAGGGCTTAGGGTTTAGGGGGACATTCCAAAGGGGACATTCCAAAGGGGACATTTCCAAAGGGGACATTCCAAAGGGGACATCCAAAGGGGACATTTCAAGGGACATCAAGGGGACACTAATAGTCGCATGCGATATTGTAATCCTTGTACCATGCTATATATTCATGAAATTATGATTTTACCTGGTATTTCTATAATAAGAAATATTTTATACTAATATCAGGTATATATTACCATCTGACTAAAATATTTTCATTGTTCAGTAATTATATACAAAATATATTTTTTCTAGATTTTTTTATGAGTACCAGTATACATTTTTTATTTTTATTTTTTATTTTTTTATATTTCTATTTTCCTAAAAGGGAAAAAATGAAGATAATTGTTTTTTAGTACTATATTTTCAAGGAAGTTCAAATAAAGGGGGAAAAAAATACCATCTAGGGTAGGCCTAGGGCTTAGGGTTTAGGGGGGACATTCCAAAGGGGACATTCCAAAGGGGACATTTCCAAAGGGGACATTCCAAAGGGGACATCCAAAGGGGACATTTTCAAAGGGGACATCCAAAGGGGACACTAATAGTCGCATGCGATATTGTAATCCTTGTACCATGCTATATATTCATGAAATTATGATTTTACCTGGTATTTCTATAATAAGAAATATTTTATACTAATATCAGGTATATATTACCATCTGACTAAAATATTTTCATTGTTCAGTAATTATATACAAAATATATTTTTTCTAGATTTTTTTATGAGTACCAGTATACATTTTTTATTTTTATTTTTATTTTTTTATATTTCTATTTTCCTAAAAGGGAAAAAATGAAGATAATTGTTTTTTAGTACTATATTTTCAAGGAAGTTCAAATAAAGGGGGAAAAAAATACCATCTAGGGTAGGCCTAGGGCTTAGGGTTTAGGGGGACATTCCAAAGGGGACATTCCAAAGGGGACATTTCCAAAGGGGACATTCCAAAGGGGACATCCAAAGGGGACATTTTCAAAGGGGACATCCAAAGGGGACACTAATAGTCGCATGCGATATTGTAATCCTTGTACCATGCTATATATTCATGAAATTATGATTTTACCTGGTATTTCTATAATAAGAAATATTTTATACTAATATCAGGTATATATTACCATCTGACTAAAATATTTTCATTGTTCAGTAATTATATACAAAATATATTTTTTCTAGATTTTTTTATGAGTACCAGTATACATTTTTTATTTTTATTTTTTATTTTTTTATATTTCTATTTTCCTAAAAGGGAAAAAATGAAGATAATTGTTTTTTAGTACTATATTTTCAAGGAAGTTCAAATAAAGGGGGAAAAAAATACCATCTAGGGTAGGCCTAGGGCTTAGGGTTTAGGGGGGACATTCCAAAGGGGACATTCCAAAGGGGACATTTCCAAAGGGGACATTCCAAAGGGGACATCCAAAGGGGACATTTTCAAAGGGGACATCCAAAGGGGACACTAATAGTCGCATGCGATATTGTAATCCTTGTACCATGCTATATATTCATGAAATTATGATTTTACCTGGTATTTCTATAATAAGAAATATTTTATACTAATATCAGGTATATATTACCATCTGACTAAAATATTTTCATTGTTCAGTAATTATATACAAAATATATTTTTTCTAGATTTTTTTATGAGTACCAGTATACATTTTTTATTTTTATTTTTTATTTTTTTATATTTCTATTTTCCTAAAAGGGAAAAAATGAAGATAATTGTTTTTTAGTACTATATTTCAAGGAAGTTCAAATAAAGGGGGAAAAAAATACCATCTAGGGTAGGCCTAGGGCTTAGGGTTTAGGGGGGACATTCCAAAGGGACATTCCAAAGGGGACATTTCCAAAGGGGACATTCCAAAGGGGACATCCAAAGGGGACATTTTCAAAGGGGACATCCAAAGGGGACACTAATAGTCGCATGCGATATTGTAATCCTTGTACCATGCTATATATTCATGAAATTATGATTTTACCTGGTATTTCTATAATAAGAAATATTTTATACTAATATCAGGTATATATTACCATCTGACTAAAATATTTTCATTGTTCAGTAATTATATACAAAATATATTTTTTCTAGATTTTTTTATGAGTACCAGTATACATTTTTTATTTTTATTTTTTATTTTTTTATATTTCTATTTTCCTAAAAGGGAAAAAATGAAGATAATTGTTTTTTAGTACTATATTTTCAAGGAAGTTCAAATAAAGGGGGAAAAAAATACCATCTAGGGTAGGCCTAGGGCTTAGGGTTTAGGGGGGACATTCCAAAGGGGACATTCCAAAGGGGACATTTCCAAAGGGGACATTCCAAAGGGGACATCCAAAGGGGACATTTTCAAAGGGGACATCCAAAGGGGACACTAATAGTGTCGCATGCGATATTGTAATCCTTGTACCATGCTATATATTCATGAAATTATGATTTTACCTGGTATTTCTATAATAAGAAATATTTTATACTAATATCAGGTATATATTACCATCTGACTAAAATATTTTCATTTCCCAGTAATTATATACAAAATATATTTTTTCTAGATTTTTTTATGAGTACCAGTATACATTTTTTATTTTATTTTTTATTTTTTTATAAAGGGGGAAAAAAATACCATCTAGGGTAGGCCTAGGGCTTAGGGTTTAGGGGGGACATTCCAAAGGGGACATTCCAAAGGGGACATTTCCAAAGGGGACATTCCAAAGGGGACATCCAAAGGGGACATTTTCAAAGGGGACATCCAAAGGGGACACTAATAGTCGCATGCGATATTGTAATCCTTGTACCATGCTATATATTCATGAAATTATGATTTTACCTGGTATTTCTATAATAAGAAATATTTTATACTAATATCAGGTATATATTACCATCTGACTAAAATATTTTCATTGTTCAGTAATTATATACAAAATATATTTTTTCTAGATTTTTTTATGAGTACCAGTATACATTTTTTATTTTTATTTTTTATTTTTTTATATTTCTATTTTCCTAAAAGGGAAAAAATGAAGATAATTGTTTTTTAGTACTATATTTTCAAGGAAGTTCAAATAAAGGGGGAAAAAAATACCATCTAGGGTAGGCCTAGGGCTTAGGGTTTAGGGGGGACATTCCAAAGGGGACATTCCAAAGGGGACATTTCCAAAGGGGACATTCCAAAGGGGACATCCAAAGGGGACATTTTCAAAGGGGACATCCAAAGGGGACACTAATAGTCGCATGCGATATTGTAATCCTTGTACCATGCTATATATTCATGAAATTATGATTTTACCTGGTATTTCTATAATAAGAAATATTTTATACTAATATCAGGTATATATTACCATCTGACTAAAATATTTTCATTGTTCAGTAATTATATACAAAATATATTTTTTCTAGATTTTTTTATGAGTACCAGTATACATTTTTTATTTTTATTTTTTATTTTTTTATATTTCTATTTTCCTAAAAGGGAAAAAATGAAGATAATTGTTTTTTAGTACTATATTTTCAAGGAAGTTCAAATAAAGGGGGAAAAAAATACCATCTAGGGTAGGCCTAGGGCTTAGGGTTTAGGGGGGACATTCCAAAGGGGACATTCCAAAGGGGACATTTCCAAAGGGGACATTCCAAAGGGGACATCCAAAGGGGACATTTTCAAAGGGGACATCCAAAGGGGACACTAATAGTCGCATGCGATATTGTAATCCTTGTACCATGCTATATATTCATGAAATTATGATTTTACCTGGTATTTCTATAATAAGAAATATTTTATACTAATATCAGGTATATATTACCATCTGACTAAAATATTTTCATTGTTCAGTAATTATATACAAAATATATTTTTTCTAGATTTTTTTATGAGTACCAGTATACATTTTTTATTTTTATTTTTTATTTTTTTATATTTCTATTTTCCTAAAAGGGAAAAAATGAAGATAATTGTTTTTTAGTACTATATTTTCAAGGAAGTTCAAATAAAGGGGGAAAAAAATACCATCTAGGGTAGGCCTAGGGCTTAGGGTTTAGGGGGGACATTCCAAAGGGGACATTCCAAAGGGGACATTTCCAAAGGGGACATTCCAAAGGGGACATCCAAAGGGGACATTTTCAAAGGGGACATCCAAAGGGGACACTAATAGTCGCATGCGATATTGTAATCCTTGTACCATGCTATATATTCATGAAATTATGATTTTACCTGGTATTTCTATAATAAGAAATATTTTATACTAATATCAGGTATATATTACCATCTGACTAAAATATTTTCATTGTTCAGTAATTATATACAAAATATATTTTTTCTAGATTTTTTTATGAGTACCAGTATACATTTTTTATTTTTATTTTTTATTTTTTTATATTTCTATTTTCCTAAAAGGGAAAAAATGAAGATAATTGTTTTTTAGTACTATATTTTCAAGGAAGTTCAAATAAAGGGGGAAAAAAATACCATCTAGGGTAGGCCTAGGGCTTAGGGTTTAGGGGGGACATTCCAAAGGGGACATTCCAAAGGGGACATTTCCAAAGGGGACATTCCAAAGGGGACATCCAAAGGGGACATTTTCAAAGGGGACATCCAAAGGGGACACTAATAGTCGCATGCGATATTGTAATCCTTGTACCATGCTATATATTCATGAAATTATGATTTTACCTGGTATTTCTATAATAAGAAATATTTTATACTAATATCAGGTATATATTACCATCTGACTAAAATATTTTCATTGTTCAGTAATTATATACAAAATATATTTTTTCTAGATTTTTTTATGAGTACCAGTATACATTTTTTATTTTTATTTTTTATTTTTTTATATTTCTATTTTCCTAAAAGGGAAAAAATGAAGATAATTGTTTTTTAGTACTATATTTTCAAGGAAGTTCAAATAAAGGGGGAAAAAAATACCATCTAGGGTAGGCCTAGGGCTTAGGGTTTAGGGGGGACATTCCAAAGGGGACATTCCAAAGGGGACATTTCCAAAGGGGACATTCCAAAGGGGACATCCAAAGGGGACATTTTCAAAGGGGACATCCAAAGGGGACACTAATAGTCGCATGCGATATTGTAATCCTTGTACCATGCTATATATTCATGAAATTATGATTTTACCTGGTATTTCTATAATAAGAAATATTTTATACTAATATCAGGTATATATTACCATCTGACTAAAATATTTTCATTGTTCAGTAATTATATACAAAATATATTTTTTCTAGATTTTTTTATGAGTACCAGTATACATTTTTTATTTTTATTTTTTATTTTTTTATATTTCTATTTTCCTAAAAGGGAAAAAATGAAGATAATTGTTTTTTAGTACTATATTTTCAAGGAAGTTCAAATAAAGGGGGAAAAAAATACCATCTAGGGTAGGCCTAGGGCTTAGGGTTTAGGGGGGACATTCCAAAGGGGACATTCCAAAGGGGACATTTCCAAAGGGGACATTCCAAAGGGGACATCCAAAGGGGACATTTTCAAAGGGGACATCCAAAGGGGACACTAATAGTCGCATGCGATATTGTAATCCTTGTACCATGCTATATATTCATGAAATTATGATTTTACCTGGTATTTCTATAATAAGAAATATTTTATACTAATATCAGGTATATATTACCATCTGACTAAAATATTTTCATTGTTCAGTAATTATATACAAAATATATTTTTTCTAGATTTTTTTATGAGTACCAGTATACATTTTTTATTTTTATTTTTTATTTTTTTATATTTCTATTTTCCTAAAAGGGAAAAAATGAAGATAATTGTTTTTTAGTACTATATTTTCAAGGAAGTTCAAATAAAGGGGGAAAAAAATACCATCTAGGGTAGGCCTAGGGCTTAGGGTTTAGGGGGGACATTCCAAAGGGGACATTCCAAAGGGGACATTTCCAAAGGGGACATTCCAAAGGGGACATCCAAAGGGGACATTTTCAAAGGGGACATCCAAAGGGGACACTAATAGTCGCATGCGATATTGTAATCCTTGTACCATGCTATATATTCATGAAATTATGATTTTACCTGGTATTTCTATAATAAGAAATATTTTATACTAATATCAGGTATATATTACCATCTGACTAAAATATTTTCATTTCCCAGTAATTATATACAAAATATATTTTTTCTAGATTTTTTTATGAGTACCAGTATACATTTTTTATTTTTTTTTTTATTTTTTTATATTTCTATTTTCCTAAAAGGGAAAAATCAAGATAATTGTTTTTTAGTACTATATTTTCAAGGAAGTTCACATAAAGGGGGAAAAAAATACCATCTAGGGTAGGCCTAGGGCTTAGGGTTTAGAAGGGACACTTTTCAAGGGACACTTTTTTTATTAGTACAATTTCAAGGGACACTTTTTTTATTAGTACAATTTCAAGGGACACTTTTTTTATTAGCGTCAATTTCAAGGGACACTTTTTTTATTAGGGACACTAATAGTCGCGTGCACAATTGTATCCCTTGTACCATGCTATATATTCTTGAAATTATCATTTTACCTGGTATTTCTATAATAAGAAATATTTTATACTAATATCAGGTATATATTACCATCTGACTAAAATATTTTCATTTCCCAGTAATTATAAAGGGGGAAAAAAATACCATCTAGGGTAGGCCTAGGGCTTAGGGTTTAGAAGGGACACTTTTCAAGGGACACTTTTTTTATTAGTACAATTTCAAGGGACACTTTTTTTATTAGTACAATTTCAAGGGACACTTTTTTTATTAGTACAATTTCAAGGGACACTTTTTTTATTAGCGTCAATTTCAAGGGACACTTTTTTTATTAGGGACACTAATAGTCGCGTGCACAATTGTATCCCTTGTACCATGCTATATATTCTTGAAATTATCATTTTACCTGGTATAAAGGGGGAAAAAAATACCATCTAGGGTAGGCCTAGGGCTTAGGGTTTAGAAGGGACACTTTTCAAGGGACACTTTTTTTATTAGTACAATTTCAAGGGACACTTTTTTTATTAGTACAATTTCAAGGGACACTTTTTTTATTAGCGTCAATTTCAAGGGACACTTTTTTTATTAGGGACACTAATAGTCGCGTGCACAATTGTATCCCTTGTACCATGCTATATATTAAAGGGGGAAAAAAATACCATCTAGGGTAGGCCTAGGGCTTAGGGTTTAGAAGGGACACTTTTCAAGGGACACTTTTTTTATTAGTACAATTTCAAGGGACACTTTTTTTATTAGTACAATTTCAAGGGACACTTTTTTTATTAGCGTCAATTTCAAGGGACACTTTTTTTATTAGGGACACTAATAGTCGCGTGCACAATTGTATCCCTTGTACCATGCTATATATTCTTGAAATTATCATTTTACCTGGTATAAAGGGGGAAAAAAATACCATCTAGGGTAGGCCTAGGGCTTAGGGTTTAGAAGGGACACTTTTCAAGGGACACTTTTTTTATTAGTACAATTTCAAGGGACACTTTTTTTATTAGTACAATTTCAAGGGACACTTTTTTTATTAGCGTCAATTTCAAGGGACACTTTTTTTATTAGGGACACTAATAGTCGCGTGCACAATTGTATCCCTTGTACCATGCTATATATTCTTGAAATTATCATTTTACCTGGTATTTCTATAATAAGAAATATTTTATACTAATATCAGGTATATATTACCATCTGACTAAAATATTTTCATTTCCCAGTAATTATATACAAAATATATTTTTTCTAGATTTTTTTATGAGTACCAGTATACATTTTTTATTTTTTTTTTTATTTTTTTATATTTCTATTTTCCTAAAAGGGAAAAATCAAGATAATTGTTTTTTAGTACTATATTTTCAAGGAAGTTCACATAAAGGGGGAAAAAAATACCATCTAGGGTAGGCCTAGGGCTTAGGGTTTAGAAGGGACACTTTTCAAGGGACACTTTTTTTATTAGTACAATTTCAAGGGACACTTTTTTTATTAGTACAATTTCAAGGGACACTTTTTTTATTAGCGTCAATTTCAAGGGACACTTTTTTTATTAGGGACACTAATAGTCGCGTGCACAATTGTATCCCTTGTACCATGCTATATATTCTTGAAATTATCATTTTACCTGGTATTTCTATAATAAGAAATATTTTATACTAATATCAGGTATATATTACCATCTGACTAAAATATTTTCATTTCCCAGTAATTATATACAAAATATATTTTTTCTAGATTTTTTTATGAGTACCAGTATACATTTTTTATTTTTTTTTTTATTTTTTTATATTTCTATTTTCCTAAAAGGGAAAAATCAAGATAATTGTTTTTTAGTACTATATTTTCAAGGAAGTTCACATAAAGGGGGAAAAAAATACCATCTAGGGTAGGCCTAGGGCTTAGGGTTTAGAAGGGACACTTTTCAAGGGACACTTTTTTTATTAGTACAATTTCAAGGGACACTTTTTTTATTAGTACAATTTCAAGGGACACTTTTTTTATTAGCGTCAATTTCAAGGGACACTTTTTTTATTAGGGACACTAATAGTCGCGTGCACAATTGTATCCCTTGTACCATGCTATATATTCTTGAAATTATCATTTTACCTGGTATTTCTATAATAAGAAATATTTTATACTAATATCAGGTATATATTACCATCTGACTAAAATATTTTCATTTCCCAGTAATTATATACAAAATATATTTTTTCTAGATTTTTTTATGAGTACCAGTATACATTTTTTATTTTTTTTTTTATTTTTTTATATTTCTATTTTCCTAAAAGGGAAAAATCAAGATAATTGTTTTTTAGTACTATATTTTCAAGGAAGTTCACATAAAGGGGGAAAAAAATACCATCTAGGGTAGGCCTAGGGCTTAGGGTTTAGAAGGGACACTTTTCAAGGGACACTTTTTTTATTAGTACAATTTCAAGGGACACTTTTTTTATTAGTACAATTTCAAGGGACACTTTTTTTATTAGCGTCAATTTCAAGGGACACTTTTTTTATTAGGGACACTAATAGTCGCGTGCACAATTGTATCCCTTGTACCATGCTATATATTCTTGAAATTATCATTTTACCTGGTATTTCTATAATAAGAAATATTTTATACTAATATCAGGTATATATTACCATCTGACTAAAATATTTTCATTTCCCAGTAATTATATACAAAATATATTTTTTCTAGATTTTTTTATGAGTACCAGTATACATTTTTTATTTTTTTTTTTATTTTTTTATATTTCTATTTTCCTAAAAGGGAAAAATCAAGATAATTGTTTTTTAGTACTATATTTTCAAGGAAGTTCACATAAAGGGGGAAAAAAATACCATCTAGGGTAGGCCTAGGGCTTAGGGTTTAGAAGGGACACTTTTCAAGGGACACTTTTTTTATTAGTACAATTTCAAGGGACACTTTTTTTATTAGTACAATTTCAAGGGACACTTTTTTTATTAGCGTCAATTTCAAGGGACACTTTTTTTATTAGGGACACTAATAGTCGCGTGCACAATTGTATCCCTTGTACCATGCTATATATTCTTGAAATTATCATTTTACCTGGTATTTCTATAATAAGAAATATTTTATACTAATATCAGGTATATATTACCATCTGACTAAAATATTTTCATTTCCCAGTAATTATAAAGGGGGAAAAAAATACCATCTAGGGTAGGCCTAGGGCTTAGGGTTTAGAAGGGACACTTTTCAAGGGACACTTTTTTTATTAGTACAATTTCAAGGGACACTTTTTTTATTAGTACAATTTCAAGGGACACTTTTTTTATTAGCGTCAATTTCAAGGGACACTTTTTTTATTAGGGACACTAATAGTCGCGTGCACAATTGTATCCCTTGTACCATGCTATATATTCTTGAAATTATCATTTTACCTGGTATTTCTATAATAAGAAATATTTTATACTAATATCAGGTATATATTACCATCTGACTAAAATATTTTCATTTCCCAGTAATTATATACAAAATATATTTTTTCTAGATTTTTTTATGAGTACCAGTATACATTTTTTATTTTTTTTTTTATTTTTTTATATTTCTATTTTCCTAAAAGGGAAAAATCAAGATAATTGTTTTTTAGTACTATATTTTCAAGGAAGTTCACATAAAGGGGGAAAAAAATACCATCTAGGGTAGGCCTAGGGCTTAGGGTTTAGAAGGGACACTTTTCAAGGGACACTTTTTTTATTAGTACAATTTCAAGGGACACTTTTTTTATTAGTACAATTTCAAGGGACACTTTTTTTATTAGCGTCAATTTCAAGGGACACTTTTTTTATTAGGGACACTAATAGTCGCGTGCACAATTGTATCCCTTGTACCATGCTATATATTCTTGAAATTATCATTTTACCTGGTATTTCTATAATAAGAAATATTTTATACTAATATCAGGTATATATTACCATCTGACTAAAATATTTTCATTTCCCAGTAATTATAAAGGGGGAAAAAAATACCATCTAGGGTAGGCCTAGGGCTTAGGGTTTAGAAGGGACACTTTTCAAGGGACACTTTTTTTATTAGTACAATTTCAAGGGACACTTTTTTTATTAGTACAATTTCAAGGGACACTTTTTTTATTAGCGTCAATTTCAAGGGACACTTTTTTTATTAGGGACACTAATAGTCGCGTGCACAATTGTATCCCTTGTACCATGCTATATATTCTTGAAATTATCATTTTACCTGGTATTTCTATAATAAGAAATATTTTATACTAATATCAGGTATATATTACCATCTGACTAAAATATTTTCATTTCCCAGTAATTATATACAAAATATATTTTTTCTAGATTTTTTTATGAGTACCAGTATACATTTTTTATTTTTTTTTTTATTTTTTTATATTTCTATTTTCCTAAAAGGGAAAAATCAAGATAATTGTTTTTTAGTACTATATTTTCAAGGAAGTTCACATAAAGGGGGAAAAAAATACCATCTAGGGTAGGCCTAGGGCTTAGGGTTTAGAAGGGACACTTTTCAAGGGACACTTTTTTTATTAGTACAATTTCAAGGGACACTTTTTTTATTAGTACAATTTCAAGGGACACTTTTTTTATTAGCGTCAATTTCAAGGGACACTTTTTTTATTAGGGACACTAATAGTCGCGTGCACAATTGTATCCCTTGTACCATGCTATATATTCTTGAAATTATCATTTTACCTGGTATTTCTATAATAAGAAATATTTTATACTAATATCAGGTATATATTACCATCTGACTAAAATATTTTCATTTCCCAGTAATTATAAAGGGGGAAAAAAATACCATCTAGGGTAGGCCTAGGGCTTAGGGTTTAGAAGGGACACTTTTCAAGGGACACTTTTTTTATTAGTACAATTTCAAGGGACACTTTTTTTATTAGTACAATTTCAAGGGACACTTTTTTTATTAGCGTCAATTTCAAGGGACACTTTTTTTATTAGGGACACTAATAGTCGCGTGCACAATTGTATCCCTTGTACCATGCTATATATTCTTGAAATTATCATTTTACCTGGTATTTCTATAATAAGAAATATTTTATACTAATATCAGGTATATATTACCATCTGACTAAAATATTTTCATTTCCCAGTAATTATATACAAAATATATTTTTTCTAGATTTTTTTATGAGTACCAGTATACATTTTTTATTTTTTTTTTTATTTTTTTATATTTCTATTTTCCTAAAAGGGAAAAATCAAGATAATTGTTTTTTAGTACTATATAAAGGGACAAAAAAAGACAAATTCGGGTTGGGGTAGGTGTTAGGGTTTAGGGTTTAGGGTAGATGTCATACGGGCTATTTTTATCGCATGCGAGAACGGTCATATTGGCAATTGTCATACTGGAAAATGTCATACGGGCAAATGTCATACGGGCTTTTTTTATCGCATGCGATAACGGTCATATTGGCAAATGTCATATTGGCAAATGTCATACTGGCAAATGTCATACGGGCAAATGTCATACGGGCAAATGTCATACGGGCTTTTTTTATCGCATGCGATAACGGTCATATTGGCAATTGTCATACGGGCTTTTTTTATCGCATGCGATAACGGTCATATTGGCAAATGTCATATTGGCAAATGTCATACTGGCAAATGTCATACGGGCAAATGTCATACTGGCAAATGTCATACGGGCAAATGTCATACGGGCAAATGTCATACTGGCAAATGTCATACGGGCAAATGTCATACGGGCAAATGTCATACGGGCTTTTTTTATCGCATGCGATAACGGTCATATTGGCAATTGTCATACGGGCTTTTTTTATCGCATGCGATAACGGTCATATTGGCAAATGTCATATTGGCAAATGTCATACTGGCAAATGTCATACGGGCAAATGTCATACTGGCAAATGTCATACGGGCAAATGTCATACGGGCAAATGTCATACGGGCTTTTTTTATCGCATGCGATAACGGTCATATTGGCAATTGTCATACGGGCTTTTTTTATCGCATGCGAGAACGGTCATATTGGCAAATGTCATATTGGCAAATGTCATACTGGCAAATGTCATACGGGCTTTTTTTATCGCATGCGATAACGGTCATATTGGCAATTGTCATACGGGCTTTTTTTATCGCATGCGATAACGGTCATATTGGCAAATGTCATATTGGCAAATGTCATACTGGCAAATGTCATACGGGCAAATGTCATACTGGCAAATGTCATATTGGCAAATGTCATACTGGCAAATGTCATACGGGCTTTTTTTATCGCATGCGATAACGGTCATATTGGCAAATGTCATACGGGCTTTTTTTATCGCATGCGAGAACGGTCATATTGGCAAATGTCATACGGGCTTTTTTTATCGCATGCACAAACGGTCATACTGGCCAGCGAAATTTAATCACTATAAAAAATAGCAATCTAATAATATATCCTATACCTGAATATACGATAAAAAAAATGGGACTTAAAGACTAAAAAGGTATTTGTTAGGCTGGCATCCGTAAGTGTTAGTTTTTTAATCACTTTTGGAGATAAAAAGTGACTCTAGTGACGCTCTAAATATTGTAAAATTAGCGTCTTCAGCAAATTTATAGATCTTTCACTCAAGTTATATTGTAATTTATAAGAAACTAGTTACCGTCGTAACTTGTGACTCTAGTAATCGATGACACATGTTTTTTATTTTCGACTAAATAAATTTGCTATCTCTATTCTGATAAAGTTTCTTTTTACTACTTAACTTTGTATTTCTTAAGTATTATGCTACTTTGTACCTTTTGACGCTAGTGCTCGATCACTCTTTTTTTTTATTTTTGACTATCTTAAAATTAATGCCTCTCTTGACTCTAGTGAATTTAGTTAAGTAAAAAAAATATATATATCGATTTAACATAGATATAATGATTAGAATTCAAGTGATTTTAGTTTAAAAAAATTATTGTAAAGAATGATAATGTAGAATCTAACATTTGCTTTTAATAAAAATCGTTTTTTATATGTAAAAATATACTATTAAAGCAAAAAATATGAATAAAAAAATTGCTCTAGAAACATTCATTTATTTATATTATAAACAAGACAAGAACCTAGCTCATTTATAAAATTTCAGATCTTAAAAATTTAATAGCTTTAAATAAATTCTCACGATTAATGTATAAAAGGTGGAAAAAATTATGCGATAAAATACAAGAAAATAAAAATACATCGAATATCTAATGTTTATGATAATCATATATAAAAATTGTTTTTCCATATTACTATTCTAAATACTATTTAATGTATGGTCAAAAATAAATAAATATTTAAAAACAGTATTTTATATTTTAATAGAAATTGATAACTAAAGTATTTAAACGTTCATTTAATTCACTTATTTCCTCATTGAATATAAAAATTATAGCCAGAAAAGACACAGCAACAATATATAATATATAAACTGGCGTGAATTATCCTCTAAATATTTCCATTAGAATCAATTCAAATCTAATAAAATATAATGATTTTATTTTTATTTCATAATTTTATCCCAATAAATTATATATGTTACATTTAATTTACTTATTTTTTCTACATATTTATTATATTCATAACAATCAAAAACACTTTAATCTATAATTTTATGTTTATATACATATGTTTAGACACTTTCCTTCGATACAAACCAAAATATTTTTAAATTATCCTTTTATTTTATTTTTAGTCACAAATGTATGCCTTAATACACATAATAATTCAAACAGAAATATGTACATGTTTGTGTTTCGAAACATACTAAAAAAATATCATAGATGGAAATCTACCATATTATTTATTTTCTGATATTATAGATAAATAAACACAATTAATGGCGAATTAAATTAATAAATCTTTTTTTTAAAATTTTATAAAACTAACATCTATTAATTCCTACGTATAAAATTAAAATCAATTTTTTATTTAATATTTTATAGAAAAAATAAACTGTTTTATGAATCTAGTAAAATAAAGATACTTCGTATGAAAACTTTTATTGAAATCTACAAACTTTTTATAATATTTACAATAGAAAACAATCTATTAAAAGATATCTTTTAAACAATAATACAAATAAAATATTAAATTATAATTTTTTAGAAGCCAAACTTATTATCTATGAATTAAATCAATTAGGAATTGCAATTTAGCAAAAATTCTTTATAAAAGTTTAGAAATGCTATAAATGTATTTAATAATAATGTAGAAATATATACAATACAAATAAAAAATTAAATAACAAATATTTATTAAATTATTAAGAAGCGATTTAGATATATATGAAAAGGGGATAATCAGAGAATAAATATAATAGGACGTAAATTACAAGAAACATAGTATATATTATGATAAAATTATTAGAAGAAAAAAAATATATAGGTTAAATTTCAATTTATTATTAAATATTTCCCAAAAAAAGTTCCGAAAAAAAAAATGCAAGGCCTTCGGCGTAACTTTAAAAAAACCGATTTTTTTTTCTATTCTTGGATGCAGCCGAACTTCTTTTTCTCCACCAGAGCTTTTCGTTCATTTTTTAAAATTTTCCTGGCGAGAGGACCTTAATCTCCCGCCAATGCCATCCTCCAAGCAGCAGAAAAGTTTTTATGGGGGCATTAACCCTATCGATAACAATCAGCGGAATGATTGTCCGATTTCTTCTCGGTATTCTGCATCCCGAGAAGATTCATGTCGGGGCAGGATTTTAACAAACATATACCAAATTAGAAAAGCAAAAAAAATGAACGAAATCATAATTTCTTTAGATAAGATGATCAAAGCAGTATGATTTAAAAAATTTGTTATGGTAAATGCATTATTTTGTTTTAAAAAAGCTTTATCGATAAATAAAATAAAAATTTGGCGTTAAATTAAATATAAAGTATGGATTAGCTATAACTTTTGTGAAAATCTTTAGCAGCTAAGTTATAAACAACAATCAGCTGTTCTCTTATTGTTTCGATGTATAAATTTAAAGAAACTAAACTTATTATTAATATTTATACATATTTACAGAATAAAAGAATACAAAGGCAAATATAAAATATTAAACTATGCCATATTTTTTACGAGATCTTAATTTTATATATTTTTTTTCATTAGCACGAGTTTGTTAAGCGGGACATAGGACAAGTTTTGAAGGAGAAAAAAATATAATGGCAAATAAAAACATTAAATGTATTTAGAAATTGTCTTCAAACTTGATATATACACTAGTAACTACTAAAATAATTCAAAAAATCGCAATATATATAATGGTATAGTATAGGTTCTCAGAACAGACGTTATTAAGCAAAAAACAGTAAATTTATATACTCCTGTAACTATATCTATCCTAAAAAATATAAAATACTTTGAAAAGACATAAGAAACAAATAATCATAGATACAGTTAATTGAAATTGATTCTTTTTCTATAGCTATCAGACAAATTGAACATCATTTTTATGCCAATCTGAGTATTTATATGCAGCAAAAAATCTTTATATAAGTATAATAAAGGACAAAAGGTTGTTTTTGAATATTTAATACTCCATATCAATCTTTTTTCTTTAACTAAAGGACTTATTAATTACCACCTATACGGTTATTTGTGCAACTATACGCGCCTCAAAATGCAAATTTTATATGTTATCTTTTATTAAAAAGTATTATGATCAATTTACTAAAAATATTTTATTTCTTGGATCTTTGTTTTAAACTTACCTCTACTATTATATTTTTTTCCGCAGAAATAAATGAACAAAAAGAGTTTTATTTTGCCATAAAATACTTAATAAAAGTTTGATGGATAACATGGTTGTAAAAGATGTTGATTAAGTTGTATTTTAGACAATAAAAATGACAAAAAAAACGCATAGAATTAGAAAAAAAAAGAAAAAATAACGTTTAAAAACGTATAATACTCGACATAAACACATTAAAAACATATAGCCAAACTATTAATTGGCTATCTTTTCGTATATAAGAAGCTATCCAAAAATAATTTTTCTTGTAAGATTTAATTAACAAAAATAAAATAAGACCTATTTTTCATGGTAAACTAGTATCAATTGACATAAAACCTTATATGCATTATTATATATATTTGATTTATCAAAACAAAAAAAAAGAAAAACACTAATAGGACCCTTAAAGTATTTTTTAATTTCTTAAATCGAAATATAATAAGTTCAGAATGTATATAACAATATGCCAAAACATATTTCTTCTCATTTTACGATATAAAACATAATTATATAAAATAAAGCCGCTAAAATAATGAAAAAAAATAGTGATCTAAATCAACATATAAAAGTTTCAAATTTACAAAAAAGGCAAGAAACATATAAAACTATGTTTGTTGACATAATATAACAAGTATTGTGCATCTATATTTGTATTCTAAGAC
Organism: Rhyacophila brunnea; assembly: GCF_057557595.1. Lineage (NCBI taxonomy): Eukaryota > Metazoa > Arthropoda > Insecta > Trichoptera > Rhyacophilidae > Rhyacophila > Rhyacophila brunnea. Next base: position 28,451 of record NW_028233064.1, read on the forward strand.
AAAAAAATCACTGTTTTTGCGGTTTTTAGCATTGATATGTAAACCAAAATGCAAGTAAATGAGTAAGAGGTGATAAAAAAAGATACAATTCGGGTAAAAAATAGTTATAAAAAACGTATAACGTCTGATAGAACATTAAATGTATTATCTCCGGTTTTTATTAGTGAAAGAAGAATTAACACAATAAGTAAAAAATCATATACACCATTATCACGTTATATACGACATTCAATGTACAAACAAATCACAAAAGCCTATTTTATTATATTACATACTGTACTTTAGCAGTAAAGTTATCCGTTATTATGCAAAAAAAACTATAAATATGATTATTCGTTG
>NW_028233065.1:0-28344 GCF_057557595.1 Rhyacophila brunnea
ATCAGCACTATTTATATGTTAAATTAGGATATAATTTCAAAGAAAAGATATCTAATTTAAGAAATGCTATTGTATTTCGGAAATTTTGTGAATAAATTATAAAAAGTTACATTGGGCACTTATGAGAAATATTTTAAAAGGTTTATTAATTATATTCAGAAGTGTATTTATGAACAACTATAAGCTTAAAAGCATCCAAATGTCCATTTGAAATTTGAAAGAATATTATATTTCTGAATTAAAAATATATATTTGTGTTTAAATTACTGTAAGTTATAATACTATAATTCAGAAATAGTGGTTTTTTTAAAGTCTAAAAATTGTCTCTTATAGTAAAACTTAAATTTCCTCTAAAATTAATTGTGGCTTGAAGTTAAACAATAGAATAATCATATGCGGAATGGAACAAAAAATGATTATGGATTTTTATATTATCTGAAATCAAAATTTTAACTAGAGATTACAAAATAAAAGCGGGCATATGGGCAAAAGAATGGCTCTTTTATATATGAAAAATTGATTAAAAGATTTCCAGATACGTTTACCGCAGTATATGACATAATTTATGTAATTTTTTAATAATTTCATTTGCATAGTGGTCTTTAAATGATAATTCACTGTATTTGAACAATACTATTAGCACCGAAACAATTTATTATCCTTTTATATACTCAGCATTAAAGCCCTTAGACAGTGGCAAAATTTAGATAAATTAAAGCATCTTGTGGTTTATAGTAAGCTATGTTCACAGAATTATTATCTTATAATTGTAACAATAATCTATACATACTTAGAAAAACTATAAACATTATTTTGTAATAACCAGTGATTGACTCTATTTTAGGTTCATAAATACCTAATAATTCATCAAGATACGATTTATATGTAATTTTTTTATACATATTTGATGCTAAAATTTTTTAACAGAGAAATTTAGATTAAATCATAAACGTGCTTTTAATAAGATTAAATGACGGTTCAAAAAGCATTCGTTGAGCAATTTTACATTTATGCTAGCTAGATATCATCTTGTGTACTAAAATGAACCACAGTAAAATTCCTGGTTGAAAAGTACCAGCAGGTATTTTTTATAATTATTGACAGCTATGGTAGAAACATACAAAACGTGGATTTATATGGAATTTTGTAATGTTGTTTGTATGAAATCATGGAAAACATCACATTTTGTTTTTAAAATATCTCATACTTCCAATAATTTATTTTTTCACACCTTGAATTATAAATTTTATTTTTAACTATATATGTGAATTGCATTTTTGTCTTATGTATATTAATAATTTTTCTTTTATTCGATAACATCGAATTATTTTTGATTATATAAAAAAGAAAGGTATTTTTAAACATGTTTATTTAAAAATTCAATGAAATGTAATTATATTATTTTTTCTTGAAGTATTAGCATTTTTGATTCACTATAGACACATAAAAAATAAATTTATAATTCTTGATTTTTAATATTACCTAAAATTATTCACCCGCAAATTTAATAGATAATCCCTGCCTAAGGATGAATTTTTCAAAGAATCCCGAAATATAAATAAATTAATGATACAATTGGATGTAAAATATACACATTCACTAAAAAAATTAATTTAACATGGCAAATATTGAAAAAAGCATACGTGCCTTAGCCTATGGTTTCTAATCAAAATAAAGAAAAATTGTATTGCTACATCAATAATCCCTATTTAAAATAGTTTACGGGCTGGTGTTTTATGTTTACCCCGAGATAGCATTGCTGACTCTGAGAACAATAAGTGATAGGCAATATATAAACTTTTATCTTCAAAGACTAAGCCATATAATTTATATGAAAGCCAATATTTCGTGGAAAAGGCAGTATATTTCCAAAATTCTGAGGTTTAAAAACAATAATTGATTTTTAAATATAAAAAAGCACAAGAAATGATGTTCATATTCTGCTTCATTTGTAAAAAAAACAATATGATTGGCAAAATAATTCTAAATTTTGAGTCTTTAAATTTTGTACAATTTGCACTTTTATCATTGAATTTAGCATCCTTTTTACTATACGACGTAATAAAGCATCTATAGTTTAAATAGATGGTAAATGATATAAATAAAGCGGTTCTAATGAATATTCTTGTATATTTTTTCATTGTAACTTTTCAAAAAAATGCATACGATTGCGAAAATTTATATTTTTTTATCTATCGATTAATCTTACGTAACTTCGTACGGCTCATATGCTTTTTAAAATTTTTGGTTATAAACAGAAAAATTTATAAATAAAATATGTTGAGCGATTTGGTTTAATTTAAGTCTATCTATGTAATTTTTTAATTCATATTTTTTTAACTTAAATTTTTTGTCCAATATTTTATTATTTTATGCTTTTAGGCCACAAAAGTTCGATTATATAATTAGATTATCGTTAAAAATTTTGCTCCTTTGTAGCAATAAATATTTAAATAAATTATAGATAGCTAAATGAACTATGAACTGGAAATAATCATAATAAGTATTTTATAAATTATTATAATATTAATTTAATGCATCGTAAAGAACAAAAAAGTTTCTAAAACGATAATAAAATAAAAACAAATCTTCTTGACGAAATTTCTACTCTTTAAAGTTTTATACCTTTTATTATACTTATTTTGACTTTGTTATTGCATATTTATTCTATATTTTCTGTGTTTATTCTTGTTAGATCGTTTACTTACATGCACTGAGGCATAAAGTTTATTTCTATAATAAAGTATATATAATTACAGTGCACGGCATGCTCGTCTATATAGACTATGCTACCCGTATATTGTCTGTCTATAAAGTTGGAACATTTCTGTTGTTTTTTAATAAAAAATAATAACTGCAAAACACCTATATATATACAAACATATTTCTACTATGTCAAGAAACTGGTATATTTTTTAAATTATATCCTATGGCGATTTGCATCTATATATTAGCATGTTTATATCGAATTCGACTTTCGATCCAAATATATCAATTGATTATTAGAATGCTGCTTTATAAAATGTTGTAAATGAAACAATTGATTTCCTTTAAGATTGTTTGTTTGATAATCAGAATAGATGCATTAATCTATTAAAAGGCATTCCGCATGTAAAATTATTCTAAAACTCTTGAAGAATCTTTTAAACATGCACTAATGCCTTCGAAAATGAAACTATCTCAACGAAATAAATTTTTTGAATAATATTCAGTTATGTGAAGCAAACATCATGCGTATTTTATGCATGCTTACTTTATATTTATTTCAACACATTTATTCCACACAATCACTTCATTCCATCTTCTTTTTTATGATATTCCTTTCTTCGAAAATATATGCTTCCATATACAGTTTACCAAATCATAGATACTTAAAAATAGTTTAAACCTTTTAATATTAATCAAATTTTTTTTTGCGAATGAAGATGTTGCCCACGATCCGTAAATTGATCAAATAATTTAAAAGACTTTAAGTTTCTTTGTTTGATCAAATTTAATATTAATTTTCCTTGTACTAATCTATAATGATCAGTAAAAAGCGAATCATATACAACTAGAATGATAGGTACGAGAAATATGAAGATCATGCTATTTAAATAAAAAAAAAAGAAAATTTCGTCTTTTTTTTGGTTATTTTCTTATAGATAGAAATATAAATTGTGTAATTTTCCGGCGATATTTACATGTATGATAAATGTTACCGCGTATTTATAAATTATTTTGGATGTTTTAGAATTCTTAAGCTATGTATAAAATCGATATCAATGTTAATTGGTGTATTCTAGTGGTTACTAATTACATATGAATGTTTTTATATTTTAAAAATAGAATATAGCCGTTTTTTTAAAAAATATTTCTCAAAAAAAATTGATATGTAAAGAATGAATTCTGTTTTTCCGCATAATTTACATAAAATGATTATTTATATATCGGAATATGGTAGTATTCTTTGCAATGATTTGGATATACCATAAATAAACTTTATTTTTATGTATAACTTTCCATATATAGCAGCATAAGGTGCACTTTTTTCTTTTCACCATATTTTTCGTTTAGGTTACTAGCTAATTTTTTTGTCTCAATGAATATTAATCATAAGAACAACACTATTAATAAAATAAAGAATTAACAACATAAATTTCGGTCTTGGATTTGTTACATCAACAAAATTACATCATAAACAGAAATATCGATATAAAACAGATAAGCTAGTGAGTTTTAATTGTTGATGATGTATGGAATGTGGTTAAAAAGAGGATGCCTTTATAAGAAGTATTTTCCATGTGAAATCAAGAAATAAATCTGAATAACTAGCAAGGAAAAATAATAGCATTAAAACTTAAGTAAAAATGAATCTATCATGGATATTGTGATTTTGACGTATTAAAAAAGATTATATACCAAGAACCACAAACTTGATGAAAAGAAATTAAGTTTTAATCTTTCTAACTATATTTAAAAATAAAAATAAGTTGTATAAAATCACTTTTAAATTTATTTCCTGTATTATTTATGTAGGTATAATCAGACCATGTTTCTAAATTTTGAATAGATTTGTCCCTGAAATAATATCTGGAAATTGCATGTTGCATCCCAGCATCAAATGAAATTTTGCTTATAAATACATGAAATACTCAAAAATATATTAACTTATATTTTGGGGCTAAGTTTTGTCTATGTACGTAATATCTAATAAAAAAAATGATATGGTTAGTATTAAAAAATATTTATCACGTAACTTTTATTGAAGATGCTCAAATACTGGGTATTTTGGATATTTAGTGAAAAAATTATAAAAAGAATGTTTATAATATCCATATGGAGATTATATATTTAGTTATTTTACTTATTTTTTATTTTATAGAATTAATTTAAAATCTAACAACATTTTGAACACATTCGCGAAATAATATATAATAAAGGTTATAAAATACAATTTTAATTTACAAAAAATAAAATATATTACTATTTAATGTAAAATACGCGTGTATTATTTTTTACTTAAGCACAAAATTATCTTTTTATATTCGAAATTTAGAGTTATAATTCAATCATATAGTATAAAACACGCGTTGAATGAAAATAATATAAACTTTTGTCCAAGAAATTTTTTGTTACATCAATAAATTATTCGTAAATAAAGTTACTCTTAATGTATAATTTATAAATTTCTATCATCATGATGTTGTAGCGAAATATATTTTAGCTTTTTTCATTTAGTGCGTGTTGAGGGGTTTTTCGCAAATCCTTTACTAAAGGTGTAATTTTGATATAAATAGAGTATATTTTATTAAATTTGACTGAAATGGTCGCAACCTTCATTTTTAGGCATAATTTTATTACAACTTAAAGCGAATATTATAATTTGAAACCCAATATAAAAATGATATGATAATATAATACTATTAAATTAAACAAATACACGTTAAATAATCAAAATGGGAAAAATTCAACGAGTTATTGGCAAATTAAGAATAAAAAAACTAAACAATGAACCTAACACACTAGATAACTGAAAGAAATTTATAAAACTATAAATAATGACTATGAAGGAATTCTCTCATTTAATTATACTGTTTTAAAGTAGATGCCGAAATAAAAAACATAAATATCAATTTATATATATGTATCATTGAAATTAAGAAGTAGATAGAATTTATAGAACTTTTTTTAAAAGGCAATTTTATATGCTTTTTCTGCGGATTATGTAAAACTTTAGAATCCTCTAAAAAAATAAATTTAACTTATACTTATTTTCATTCTCAATATAATCTTTCTGAATGCAGTTTCTACCAGCAAGACTTATACATTCAAATGACCAGTTAATCTCCTTGTTTGTGCATATGGTTCCTTTGGTATTCCCAATTCATTAATAATCGGCTTATGGAATTTAGTGAAAACACCATCTTATGTTATGAAATACCAAAAATTACTTGAACATATTATTTTATATTAAATATGATGATAATATTATAAAAAACCAAACAAAAATCATTGATTTTAGCCGTAAAATTATGTCAATAGTATACAAAAGAAAAAAGGAATTATCGAATATTTTATAAATATTCTACTGTTCAGAAGAAAATCGGCCGATACAATAAATCATACTTTAATGAATGAATGAATAATAAAATAAATATGAATGTATAAAAATTTAATTAGCATTTAATTAAAATAGAAATATGTTTAGATGTTTAAAATACTTCTAAAAATCAAATTTTTTGATTATAAAATGAACAAGAAAGAAATCAAATAGATATAATTTTTAAAAAAAATGTTTAGATGTAAAAAATACTTCTAAAAATCAAATTTTTGGATTATAAAATGAACTAAGAAAAAAATAGAATAGATATAATTTTTAAAAAAAAATATGTTTAGATGTAAAAAATACTTCTAAAAATCAAATTTTTTGATTATAAAATGAACTAAGAAATGAACGAACATAGATAAAATTAAAAAAAAAGAAATGCATTTAGATGTAAAAAAAATTAATTATATATTATAAAAGAAACTAAGAAACAAACGAACATTCATAAAATTAAAAAAATATATCGACAAATAAATTAACCAGAGTAATGTACAATTTTTAATAAATAGATAATGTTTTCATTAATTGTAAAAGCAAAAATCAATATATTTACGCATATATTGATCTGAATGAGCAATGTTAGAAATATTTGACAATATCAGCTTTAAAGTAAGTTGGTATATTAACATTATGAAGTAAAATGAAATCTAAAAAAATAAAAAGGACGTTTTATGTTTTAATTGATCAAAGTAGATTCTGCAAAAAATAAACTTATAATCACTCGATGCTACACATATTGCCTGTCATATGTCGTATTCTGTTCAGCTGCATTTAAGAGGATATTGATCTTTTTACAGGATACACGTTCCTTTAACAGTCTTTTGACGAGTTACGTTGTTAGTATCAATGAAACTATGTTTATGATTAATGACTTTATGATCATTACTAATTTATTTAAAACCAAAATAACCTTTCGAACGTCATATACGTATTTATTTAATACATCAAACTTTTCTAGAAGTCGTGTATGGTTAATTTGGTTCTACTTCCTTCTGCTAAGAAAATATATTTTTTCGCTGTGAATATAGGCACATTTATTAGGACACTATCGAGACTATTTCTTTCCAAATTCTATTAGGTAATGCTTACGATTATATTATTATCTACTAACTTAAAATTTTATATATAATTGTTCTACTATACGAAAAAAATATTTTTAAAAAAATCTTGAGTATGTCATTGCAAATAGCTATAACATATTAGATATGATAATTTGATATACCTTTCTTAAACAAGTCAGAATTTTCATTATAATCATCTTGCTGTACTTTTAGTGAGAGAATATTGGGTAGATAGAAACGAATATATAGCTGCATAATATTACCCGGGGCTTGAAACAAAAACTTTGTATTATTTTTAATTTTACACTGGGAAAAACATTTTTAAAACTTGTTTTATTTAAATCAAATTTTCTTAATAATTATTTTTATTGCAACTAAGAAGTGTTTAATTTTTTATCTCTTAAATGGATAAAAAGGAAGTAAGGATCTAATGGCCCATCTCGTGTTTTATAAAGACCCGTTATTTTTTATTTGTAATATTTTAATAATTAATTAGCAATGTGTCTATTTTACATTCCTATGTAAAAAAAAATTCTAATCGAATTTACTTTATTTATTTATGTTTTACTTCTATTACTTTTAGGAAGTTCGCTTTATACTAATAGGAACTATTGCTTAACTGATGCGTCTTTCTGTGGAACTCCCTTAGCACTCATTGTCACCCGTAATCACCATGGATTGGGCCCTTTCTCATGGGCGGCAGTCATGTGTGGGGGGAATGAGATTATGTCTACTGTTCATCGCTAAGAAAAACAATCTACAACCACACTCTACACTTACCTATATCCTTGCTGAACGGTGTGGGATCTTTTTTATTCTGGAGGCACAGTTCAACGGCTTAAACAGCAACCTCTTATTTCTCATGGCATGTCAATGCTTTATGGTCTATTTTTTATTGTTCAATGGCCGCCCCCTTGGGTATTTTTCTTTAGAGTAAATTCGTTTTGGAAATTAGTAGGATGAATGGAAGTGGAACCCGCGACCCCTCACACTGGGGTTCGACTTGTAAACCACTCAACCATACTACCCCTGCATTCCTATATATTTCATTATTTTATTTTAATAAGTAAGAACATTGGGTGTATTTTACACTTGTGTTTATTTTGGTTTTCTCAACAAACCAATATTTTAAATTTTGTTTATTTTAAGAATTAAATAATATAAAGTCTGCTGTACTTCGACTTACGCATTTTTAAAATTTGTCATCCATTATTAGATTTATTTATAGGGCTGAATTTATGGTTAACATTTTAGTTTTTGTTCTCGAGCACAATTTGCTTCATTTTCCGTGTGCACTGCGTATTTATACTTTCGGAATTCTTCTCCTCTTCGAAGTCTTCTTCAATGCTTTTTCTCCTTTCGAGGCCTATTAATTAAAGAGTTTTTCTCAATCCTAAGGTTTGTGCATATGCCTCGATTTTATCTGTGACTTTGTGAACCTTTAGGCACCTTTTATGATATTGTGTCACCACACCATCCCAAGTTACAACATAACATTTGCGATGATTTTTTGGATGTAGCATCCATAAATTTTATTTATGTGTTAATTTGGTTTTTATCTACTTATTCTCAGTCAAGCAAAACTTCAGAAGGCTCGAAGAACGGATTTCGCTGATGCTTCTTTCAGCCTCATCATCTTTGAAATCATCCTTGAAAAATTAATTATTATTAAGTTCGTTTATCCACATTTTAGTTATCTTGTGTGTAATTTGCTGCATAATATCATAAATTTGGTTATTTTAAGAGTTAATTACCAGTTAGTTCATTTTACTCGATTGTTTTATTTCGGAATATTTCGATAACCCACAATTTTATTTTAGATAATTATAATGTATGAAGATTTGTATTATAAAGCCTCAGACGATACATTTTTGATGATAGACACACTAAAATCTGTATCTACCCGTTTAAGAAAATTAAAACCTGGGATTATTGTAGAATTGGGGACAGGTAATGGAGAAATAAGCAAGTATTTATCAGAAGAATATTCCAACACACTAATAATATCGACCGATATAAATATAAATGCTCTAAATGCAGCAAAAAAGGTGCTTGAAGGCCAGAGAAATTCAGTTTGTATTAGATCCAATTTATTAAGTAATTTAAAACAACGTGAAATAGATTTGATTGTTTTTAATCCACCTTATGTCCAAGCTGAAAATTGGGATGATAAAAGCTTGAATGATGGTTTTCAAACTACTATACTTGATGCATCTTATGCGGGAGGTTTGTATGGAAGAGAAATAATTGATAAGTTTATTGAGGCTCTTGATGATGTGAGTATGATTTATTTATTGGTAATAAGAATAAATAAACCTGATGAGGTTATTTTATTATTCAATCAGAGAAACTACGATGCTGGTATAATAAATACTAGAAAGATATTGAGGGAAACAATGTATATTATAGAGGCTATTAAAAGAGTAACATAAAGATCTTTGCGATTGCGTATTGGTTTTATCAACACGAAATTAATTTTAAAAATACGAAAAAAGGTTTTTAAAATAAAAATAAATATCAAGCATATAAATTTTAATTGATGCTGACTTATATGAAATGTCTTAAAAAAAACAGTAAATATGATTATACACATTATTACACCTTAAAACTAAAATCGATCACAATTTATATGTGAATCGTAATCAAACCTTATTTTCTTTTTTAAATAAATAATTAATAAGCATTAAACACAAATAAATAACTTTGTTGGATAATTGATTGTGATTTTTATTTGTAAATTATTTAGAAAGATAAATTTTTACAAAAGCCAGTATATATATATTACCTTCAGCCTTTTTCAAAACTAAAAGAAAATTATTATGGCATAAGATTGGCTTAAACTAAATAAAAAAAAATTTGTGATAAATTTTCATAAATATTTAATTTGAAAAGGATTTATAATTTTCATGTCCATTATATAATCTTTTTTAATTGTGTAATATAACAGATAAATCACAAATTTTACGCTTCTACAATTTTTTACTGATGATAAAAACAAATCAGAGCCTCTTAGTATGTAAGTCAAAAACCTTTTCGTTAGGCGCCTTCATGTTTTCTAAATTACGGGGGATTAGATGTGCATTTTATTAAGATTGGCTGTAGTTAATTGAATTATCTTGATATAATTTTCGATCACGATTATACTGAAATCTTGTATAAGAATGGTATTTTTTTAAACTTTCTCTACAATTTCACCTGGTTTCGGCATTAAAAACTAATTTACACGAAAAAAATATTTACCAGACATATACTTTTATAAGAATTTTCTCAATTCCAATGGGTTATCGAATATAAAAACTAATTTATATGGAAAGAAATATTAGACGTATATTTTTATAAGAATGGTATTTTGTTAAACTTTCTCTCACTTTTTTTAAGTTTTAGAATTCAAAAATTAATTTATTTGAAAAAAAATTCAAATAGTATTTTTTAAAACTTTCTCAATAGTTTCACCGTGTTTCAGAATTTAAAAATTAATTTATACGAAAAAAAAATAGAAATAGTATTTTTTAAAACTTTCATTATAGTTTCATCAGATTCATAATTCAAAAACTAATTTATTTAAAAAAAAATTACCGGACATGTATTTTTATAAAAATGGTTTTCTGCTATATTTTCTCTCTGTTTCACCTGGTTTCAGCATTCAAAACCTATTTATATGAAAAATTTTACAGCATATATATTCGTAAAAAATATATTTCAAACCAATACAACTTTCATGTTTTTCATATTTAGCTATGGATTGGCTCCCTGTTGGCAATATCTGTGCTGTAAGGATTGCTTTTTATCAGTTAAGAAGGTGTTAATGACCAAAAATGATGCATATACAATATATTATCATCATTGCCTGTATATACTTTACATATCTTAATCAACTATTTTTGAAACATTAATATAAACAGAAGGGTATTGAATGATCGAAGTAATTTTACTTTGAACTACTCAACATCAAGAATCACAATATCTGTTTGTAAAAATAATTTACAAACAGATATTGTATTGTGTCAATCTGGAAGGGATAGAAAACCTTGTTAAAAAATATCTGACATGCACATATTGTGGTTATAAATAAGCAAATAATATCAAACAATAATAAAAATAAGCAAATTTGGTTTTGTTTTATCGAGGGAAAACCGCGACTCGATTATCGTGAGAAATAAACCAGTATTTGTTTTTTCTTGGTTATATTAATTATAGTATGTTAAGTTCAAAGCTATACTATGTAAATACGTACTAAATTGTACTTACTTTTTATTAAAATCGTATTTTTTATGTCCTAATTTGTATTAAATTATGGCTTGAATGTGTTATATGTTTTTTATTCTATTCATGTTTTTATATTTTGTTGTGATAAATTACGGATTTGTTTTTTATATTAACAATCACACAAACCCACAAAATATCCAAGACTGGTTCTTTTTCTATTAAACTCGACCAAAAAGATTTTTTTAAGATATACAGGCTGAATCTGTAGAGCGGGATTTAATTTTTTTAGACGATAAAATCTTTTGATGACTTTACTTTTTTATTATATTATGTAATATAATAAGAGAAGAGAAGATTAAAGGTATTTTTATTCCACATCAATCGAGTCCAACTACGGCCCTCTTCCTATCATACCAATATTGGCTTTGATTACTTGCACTTGCGTTCTAGAATCGAGTTAAGTTGTTGCGGAGCAATAATAAAGTGTATAATTAAAGCAAAAAGCTTTCTTTTACTGTGGGTCGGACTAACAGTGTTTGCTGTTCTTTTGCAGATACACGAAATTAATTATCCGTTTGGTAATTTATCAATGCCCTTGTGTGTCGAGCTAACAAAGGTTCAATTATTTAAATCGAAGATTTAGAGTCGAATTTTTACAACACTCAACCATCGCCGATATAGACTCTTCATATATATTTTATACCAAAATTTTATTTTACAAAACTACTAATTTAAAAATACATTTGATTTTATATGTGGATTAATTTTGGCATTAAAATTTTTTCTTCAAGCTCAACTTGATTTATTTCCCGTGAACACTTCATATATATATATATCTTAGCCATATCCTCTTCTCTTATATCTTCTTCAATACCTCACCTTTTTTCAGGGATATTACTTGTGGATTTTTCAATCCATTAGCTTAAATAAATGCTTTAATAAGTTTGTGACTTCAAAAACAATTTAAAAGTATGTATATGTTTATAAATTGTATTTAAGTCTATTGAGGGTTAATTTGATTTTTAGCTATTTATCGTTAAAAGGAAATTTAAGGTTGGTCTAGTGAACAGACTTGCTTAAAACTTATTTCAGCCACATATTCTGAATATATTTCTCAATATATCTTTCTCTTTTAAGGCTTATTAATACAGGTGTTTTCCCAATGCTATTGTTAATGTGCAATCATCCACCTCACTTGACATCACTGCCTCCTTATAGTCAAAAATGTTATATATTATTACAAATTTTATTTATTTATGAGTTAATTTTTTTTATCTATTTAAACGTGTTCAGCCCATTATGATATTGCACAACTCCTTGATGCATCTTTTAACACCTTCATCATCTATCTTGATCAACTGCTCCTCTTCTCTCAAATGTGATGAGTTCAGTATCTTGCGGAGTGTGAGAGCTTGCATGTACGCTTCTGCTTCGTCCCGGATTATCAAATCCTTAACAGTTATATATATTATAAGTATAAAAGTATTTAGTATTTATGGGCTAAATTTATAGTCGCAATTTTAATTTTTGTTCTCTGGCACGGCTTACATGATTTTCTGTACGCACAGCGTATTTATACTTTCGACTATCTTCTCCTCTCCAAAGTATATATTATAAAGTATATAAATATTTATTTATGGGTTGTTTTTCTTTTATCGATTTTATCTATTTAGACGTGGTCAGGTCAGCGTAATGGGAATATTGCACAACTCCTTGATGCATCTTTTAACACCTTCCATTGATCTATCTTAATCAACTGCTCCTCTTCTCTCAAATGTGATGAGTTCAACTGTCTTGAGTAGTGTGAGAGCTAGCATGTATGCTTCTGCTTCGTTCGGGATTTTCAACTCCTTAACAGTTATATATATTATAAGCATAAAAGTATTTAGTATTTTTTATTTATGGGCTAAATTTATAGTCGCAATTTTAGTTTTTGTTCTCTGGCACGGCTTAATGAATTTTTGTACGCACAGCGTATTTAATCTTTCGACTATCTTTTCCTCTCCAAAGAAAAAAAAGAAAGTATTAAAATATTTATTTATAAGTTAAATTTCTTTTATCGATTTTATCTATTTAGACGTGGTCAGGTCAGCGTAATGGGAATATTGCACAACTCCTTGATGCATCTTTTAACACCTTCCATTGATCTATCTTAATCAACTGCTCCTCTTCTCTCGAATGAGATGAGCTCAACTGTCTTGAGGAGTGTGAGAGCTAGCATGTATGCTTCTACTTCGTCCGAAGATTTTTAACTCCTTAACATATTTTTTATGATATTTGTGATCACCCCATCCCAAGTCATCACATATTTATAAAGTATTATATATATATTTTAAAGTGTTATATATATTTAAAAGTGTCATTCATATATATTTAAAGGTGTCGTCATATACATTTTAAAGTGTTATATATATTTAAAAGTGTCATTCATATATATTATAGAGTGTCATATATTATATTTAACATGAATATCGTGAATGGATTAAAAATATCGAATTTTATTTAATTTAAAATTTACCCCTTCTATTTTTTCCCTTTTTATTCGACTTATTACTTTTTTGATCTTTAGGCTTATACGAAATTCCTTTAGAATATTCATCTGCCTCATTTTCACTAAGAATGATTACTTTAATGCTAACATCACCCTCTTCAAATACCTTCTCTTCAAAAGGTTGAACTTTTTTGAATCGAATCACCATTTTTATTTCATCCACATAAGCCACATCTGGGACTATTTTTTTGATTTGATCAACTGTATTAATTGTAGATTCATATTTGTATATTTTTCCTTTAAATCTTTTACTCCTCAGTTCTTTTTCTTGCTCTTCTTTTTTCTTGCGCTTGTCTTCTTTTGATTTAGAGGTTTTGTATTTCATTTCTTCAAAATACTCTTTCCTACCCTTTATCATTAAAAAGTTTTCGATTATTGCATTTTCTGGCAAAACTTCATCTTTTTCTTCTGTTTTCACCAATTTATCGTCTATTTTTTGTCTTTTTACTGACGCATCTTCTTCCAATAAATTTTCCTTTAATCCCTCTTCTATTTTTTGTCCTTTAACTAATTCATCTTTATCGGTATTATCAATATTTTTTCCTTCTGCGTCCGTCAGAATGTTATCGGCATTATCAATATTTTTTCCTTTTGCGTCGGTCAGAATGCTTTCTGAAACTTCTTCTTTTTTACTATCCTCAATACTTTTGATCTTCATGGCTTTAACTTTTTCAGCTTCTTCAACCGATTTAAATTCAATAAATACCGACCCAATAAACTTCTTCGCCTTATTTCTTCTCATTCTTAAAAGAACAAAATCAAAATGCTTCTTCAAATATGTTTCAATTTCTTCCATCGTATTTTCCGTCCCAAACCCACTGATCATCACAATTTTATTATCTACCTCTGGATCAGAAATATAATTTTTAAACTCTTCTGTTTCAATTTTACGAATTAGAAAATCATCTTTAACAACAACAATTTCTTTACTATCATTTGCCACTTTCTTTTCTCCATCAATACTACTTTCATTTTTTATATCTTCTGATCCGGAACCATCACCAGATATTTCCCCAATTTTATTTTCCACTTTCTCTGTTGTATTGGTTTCATCTTTACCTCTTACAACTTCACTATCATCTTTTATAGCTTCAATATCTTTAATCTCAACCAAAGAACTATCGTTAAGAATATCTCTAATCATTTTTAAAGATGCTCCTAGCTCAACCATCCTGTTAAATCTCAATAATACGCTTGCATTCATCCAACCTTCATTTTTCTTGCTCTCAAGTTGCAGAAATTTGTCTGTTCGATAATTCGAATCGCTAAAATAAAATTCTAGTTGCTTTTTGATATTTTCATTATTCGTCATCAAATTATGGGTTGGAATTTTTTGGTCATAAAATAGGAATATTCTTAATTATATTAATTAATGAAATTTATCTATATTTTAAAGCAATAAAGGGTGCTGAGGTATGGAAAAGAATTCATGCGAAGAAAAGATGGGCGAAATATTAAATATATGGACTCATTGTAAAAGAATCAAGTCACACTTGATACGAAAAAATATTAATATATAATGGTGAAATTAACCGAATAAGGAAAGTTATACTTCATAAATGTATGGTATGTTTTTAATTAAAAATAGCTTGAAATGTATATCATACATAGAATAGTTAGAATTTATGATAAAAATCTTTCTGTACTAAAGAAGAATAGTTTTAGATCTTAATCTTTCTATAGTAATGAAGCATCGTTATAAATGATGATTTTATATTTATAAGTAAGAATGGTTTAAATTAGAATCTTTCTATGGTGAAGAAGAATAGTTTTTAATGATGATTTTATATTCTCTCCGTAAGAATAGTTTCATATCCGTAAATGTATATTAAAAATGCCGTATTGGGATAATGACTTTTATTTTTATGAAAAAAATAGTTCTAAACGGTTATTTTATATCTTTATACGCCGTGTTAGGACTTAATTTTTCTATTTATAAAATTTAAGCACCCATATAACATTATTTGTATGTTTTAGGCAAAATATGCTAATGGAAATTTTTTGAACCGATTGCTGTCACATAGTTAGCAGTAAAATCGCGTGCTATAATGAAAAAATCATTGATGCTTGAAATAAAATCTATATGCTTTAAAATATATTGGGATACAATATTTTTGTTTTTATATTTCTTTCTGCAACGAATTAAATCTTTTTTTTGAATAATATAGTATAATCTTATCATGTTTGATAAAAACACAAAACTTGCTGTTAAACAAATAATATGTATAAAGCATTGGATTTTAATCATAGTATAAATTGAAGATACAGACTCTCAAGACATCTGAAACTTTAAATATATAGACATGAATTTTAATATCACAAATTTTTTTTGTGATTAAGAAAATTTATTTTTAGCTCAAAAATTGTTCTATCAGAACATTAGATCGCTCTATAGGACATATTTGGCTAATAATATTTATACATCATCATGTTTACAATATTCTTCTCACAAGGCTTATTGGTTCACAAGCATTCCTCAATCCTATTGTTTGTGTATATGCTCCTATAGTCTTATTTTATAGCCCCTTAATATATAATAGCATGTGCTTTGGGTAATTATTAGTGACTAGCTTAAATATATTGTTGATCTGGGATTAGAATACAATACTCTTAATATAATCAATACATATGGATCTTTAATATGAATAGTTATGCTATAAACATAATACATGTGTTATTTACGAACTATTACCTTTATAATATAAATAATGTGCATACTATAATTATACATAAATATTATATGTACCAAAACTATTCTTATTAAATTTTTAAATTTTGTTCAATAGATAGATAATACCATGGAATATTTTATAAAAAAACTGTAGCGTAGAGTTATATTCAAAATACTTTATTTTTACTGAATTAATATTGATCAGTCAAATAAGCACCAGACTTATTTTTTAGAATACGCAATTTTTGTAATAATGAAATCCTTAAATTTTGTTCAATAGATAGATAATACCATGGAATATTTTATAAAAAAACTGTAGCGTAGAGTTATATTCAAAATACTTTATTTTTACTGAATTAATATTGATCAGTCAAATAAGCACCAGACTTATTTTTTAGAATACGAAATTTTTGTAATAATGAAAGCCTTTTAGATAACCCTAGTTTTTAAGTATAATTGTATGACATAACTGTCAAAAAAAAGACAGAAAAACTTGTTTCGCTAATATCAAGCATTTAAAATCTTTCATTTGAATTTGCATATTATCTTTTTCTGTGTTTTTTATATTAATTCGAAATCTTTATCCCTTAAAACCAATAAGATACAGTTATCGATATAAACAATAATAAATAATAAAATTATGTTAAGAAAACCTTGATATATATACTTTATTTCATTAAAAATATTTTTTTATATTTTTTATGTGATAGTATCTGGACTTTAGCCGTTACATATTTTTTTTATAGACAAATTTTCTTCTAAAAATAATCTGCATAAGCTTGTTTAAAAATAGGCATATGTAATTTTATAGGTATAATAAATATATAAAGTTTTTTATTGTACGGTTATGAATAAAAAAAGAAAAATAGAAGCAAATTCATGCCAAAGAAAAAACATCATAATAATGCAATTTTTGAAATTTCTAACAAAATATAAAAATTATTGTGCATATGATTTCAGTTTTGATATGAGTTTTTTAATCACAATAAAAGTTTTTGGCTAGGTTTAACTTTTTTTAGACAAAAAAAATTAATACAACATAAGGATTAAAATTATATTTTATTAACTATCTGGCTGTTTTTTGTTAGTAAATAATAGATTTTTCGATCTGGTTTTCATTTGATCATATAGAAATATGAGTATTTTAAGAATATCTCAAATAAACATAACAACAAAATAATATAAAAATTCAATAACAAACATAGAGCTGCAAGTATTTTATATCTTTAAAAATTATATTTATACAAAAAAATATTAAAATGTAATAACAAAGATAGAACTATGAGTATTTTAAGAATATTTGAAATAAATATAACAATAAAATAACATAAAAATGTAATACAAACATATGAATATGCATATTTTCATTGATTCTAAAATTATATTTATGCAAAATAAAATATAAAAAACATAATATTTGTATTCTTTATGTAATCTTATGAACCAAAAATGAAATTTTACGAGCTTAAAACCCATATACTTTTATATAAAAGTCCCATAAAAAAATTTTACCTATCTCATAAATCTTTTATTTTTCATAAAATCTTAAACAAAGAAATAATTTAAGAGAATTCTATGATGTTTCATACATGTTTAGGGATAAAAAGGCATCAAAAATATTAATAAATTTTAAATCCACAATTAATTTAATAAAACATATAAAAAAATAGAAAGAAAAATCTTGATATCTATTTGTAAGGATATAAATTTCATATTTTTATACTATCAAAGCCTTGGAATTTTTATTTAATGTTAACTTGTAATACATAATTTGGTAATTAATATCTGTAAATTATAAGCAATTCTGAAATCAAACTCATACATTTTTTAGTATACAGAAATAATTTTATACTTTTTTAACATAACTGAGATAATAAACATACATATTGACTTTAGATCTGATTTAGGTGTTGAATTTATAAAAAAAAATCAACTAGTTACAAATTATATTTGCATTTATGTGAATATATAAGGTTCTAACCCAACTTTTTACCTTTAATGTTTAATAAGCACCTAAAAAATTTAATTTGCTTTAATTATATATAGAGCATTTATGTATAAATTCATTCGCATTTTATTTTAGGAAGCTTGTTATAAAGCCTATGCATAATATTTGTCAAATAAAATAACCTACATCATACGAGGGTGTGTAATAGTGGCTTAAGAATATATTATATTTTAATATGTTGGATGTTGTAATATTAGTGCTCTAATATTATTTTTACAACCTAAAAATTTTAGATAATCCGAAAACCTATAAACTCAAAATAACAGCATATACAATAGGAAAAAAAAATCTATTTAAAAGCAAAGGGAAAAATGTTGTCAAAAAGTTTGATCTTATTTAATATAAGATATTTCATGTGTACAAAGAATATAGAAATACAATGGAAATACATGAAAAATGATTCGAATATGATGTATAAAACTATAAAAGTTAAAATAATGAAAAAAATACTTGAAAGTTTTCACACACCAAAATTCCCAAAGTATCTTTAATATTCAACAAAGCAAAAAATTAAATACGCATAAGGAATTCAAACAAGATTCTATGGCATATTTCTACCCGATCCCTCAATATGTATATATGAATGTTATATCCTATTTATGTATTACCTTTCTTCTTTAACTAAATTTTAAATAAACCTTTTTTGTCTTCAGAGTGAGAATATTTAATTTCTAAATACGCAAATCTTAGGAAATTTTAGATCAGAGACTATTTTTAAAAAAGCAATGCTTTAAATATAAAAAAATTAAGTTAAAATATTTATAATCAGCGAACTAAATTTTAATGAAATTGTAAATGTTTCATGAATTAGATATCTATTAATGTTTGATAAATTTAGAGATACCTGTGAAAAAATAAAATTCTGGCGTATTTGAATGGTTCAATAGTCAACATTCAAATAACAAAACCTTTTTTAGCCCATAAATTAGCTTTTAGCGCCTTATTATTCTCCGGAACTTTGCGAAATAAAAAAAACCATTTAACCTAATTTTACAAAAACACACCTATCGTTCACTGATAAGACTTTACTTACTCTAAGCACGAAATCCGTATATTTTTCTGATTATTTGGGTTTAAAGATTACCAAGCCTGGTTTATGGAAATATTTTCACGAAATTCAGCTTTTCACAATCTGAATGTTTAATCCCTTTCTGAGGTAATGTGATAAACATTAATATCCCAATTTTTATAAGATATGCCAACTTTCGATGGTTTTAAATCGTATATCCGTTACGAGTGTGAGTGAATAAAAATGCCATCCCAAGTTTTTTTATAATTACTTTAATTTTAAACAATTATAAAGTCACATTTATATTTCAGAGATGAGTGAAAAAAATATCCCCTATGTCTATAAATTAATCCAATTTTATTTTAAATATAATATATCACACCAATAATAGAAATTTAACTGCTGTTATGTTGGTAAATTAATAAAAAAACACCATCCATGTGTTTATAAGGTTTTTAAAGTTATAATAACTAGAAACACCGCTTCTGTTATCAAGTCAGTGAATAAAAAACACACTTTAAAGGTGTTAATAACCGCTATTCTCTTGTAATAATGCTTAAACAACTGTTCTTGTTATCAAGTTAGGGAATAAAAACACAGTTTTTAAGTTTTATAAATATTTATCTTCTTGTAATAATACTCGAACAACCGCAACTGTTATTAGTGTAGTGATTAAACAGTACCATTTAAAAGTTTTAAAAAATTTTATATTCTTGTAATAATACTCGAACAACCGCAACTGTTATTAGTGTGGTGAATAAAAAATACCATTTAGAAGTTTTAAAAAATTTTATCTTCTTGTAATAATACTCGAACAACCGCAACTGTTATTAGTGTGGTGAACAAACAGTACAATTTAGAAGTTTTAAAAAAATTTATCTTCTTGTAATAATACTCGAACCCTCTAATAAGCAAAGTACATTTTTAGAAGGCTGGTGTCTTCAAATTTAAAAACGAAACACCTAAATAGTAAATTTATGGTAGATTTATGTATAATTATGATTTAAAAGAAACATAAATTATAGCTGCACTCTTAAAACTTAACTATCTACATCATATATTTAATAAATAAAATAGAATTACAACCTGAAATTCGGTTTTTTTACACATCATAATTTTTTAATTTACAATCTGTTTTATTGCAATAAGAAAATGTGATTATTGTTAAAACATTTTAGAATATATGCTAGCTATTTTTACTGTGCAAAAAAAGGCATGCTTAAAATATTAAATTATTATGCCTTAAATAATTCAGAACTGATCCAAATAGATCTAAAAAATATTTTTAAAAAAATTCAAAAAGATATAGAATCATTTTTATTGCACTTTGTTGCTCTTTTCTTAGTATGAATAAAAGAGGGCATATAACGTAGCAGTAAGCTTAACATAAATCCCCCAGATATCTATAAATTTACATTGTATTTTTTACATCTATTGAATAGAGCTGTATATTGTTTTTTTAATCTTTCCATTGACTTTTCATAGTGAATTCCAAACATATAATAATCCGCTATGGAATAAAATATTTTCCCATTAATAGTATAGGCAAATATTTCATCAAACACATAAATTATTCTTTTGAAATTCAATTATCTATAACATATCATTTATTTTTCAGTATGAAATAATAGTAGTTATATATCCCCAAAACAGTGATTAATATTTTATAATACAGAATTAACTTAGGAAAACATACTTAGAATAAATTCACATCAATGGATTTTATTTTCCGTTTGTATTCAGATTCGAGTGATTTATGAAATTTAAAAACATCTAAATTAGACTATGCGATCTATATATTTTATTATAATATTCAAAATTCATTTATTTGCACGTTATTTTGAATTATCTAGCTTAGACCGATATTTCTTTGATAAAGATATCTAAAAATCGAGTAGGTCATATAAAATTAAATCTGTGTTTATTTTTCGATATATTTAAATTTTTTTCAATAACCTTCTTTTTTAAATTCTCACTCTACCATAGAATAGAAGATGTCATTGATATAAATTTATAAGCGGTATATAGAAAATATATTTGTTTGTTTGTGACAACCCGTAATGCCTTGATTATATCCTCGATAATTAAATTATTTTATTTTTTATGAATACATTGGTGTGATTCGATATGTATATGTTTTTTTAGTATTTATAATTTTTCAATATATACAGTATTTATTTTATGGGTTAATTTTCTTTTTATCAATTTAGATGTGGTCAGGTCAGCCCATTGGGAATATTGCACGCCTCTTTAAACATTTAAATACAGATATTGATCCAATAAAAAATTATTTTTTTATATGTATTTTTAAAAATAAGGAATACAAATCTAAGACCCTAAAAGCTTTAAATTTTTTTGCGAAATAAATAAATTACAAATCGAAAAACAATTATGAAACCAAAAAAATCCCAACTTAAATTAAATTTTTTCACTGTTAGGTCATAAAAACGCCAATTGTATTTAATAACAATATAAAAATTATATTTTACACATTCAAAACTCCATTTGCCTTCATATAATTTTTTTATATTAACGAATTACATTAAACTTCAATTTTCGCAGAAATATAATTCTTAATATTATCACTTTCCTTGATACAGCTTTCAATACCATCAAATATATGTTGTTTAAGCGCGCCATCATTAGATAAATTCTCAATATCAAGATATGCAATACTGTTTTCTCCCAAATAATAAGCTATTTTAATATTTCTATTTGAATAACCGCATAGAATATCTTTGATAGGCAATCCAGATTTTAACAGTAAAATTGAAACAGAATTGATTACATCCATAAATATAGGTGTTTGAGATTCCACGTTCACAAAGTAAATTTGTAGTATTAACTTGGTTTTTTCCATTTTATCAGCTAAAATATTTTCCAAAATACTTCTGAGAATGGATTTCAAATTAACTAACTGATCTTGTATGTAACAATTTCCATTATTTATGAATACCTCCGTCTTTTCGTCCGTTTCACGCTTTTCTTCAATATCTAACATTAATATTATTTGATTTCCTTCTGAATCTAAGTATAACGAACTTAATGATCGCGAATTAAAATTTTCAATTAACTTTTGTGATAGCATTGAAATTTGAAAGGGGACCAAAATTATTTCATCAAATTATCATGCTAAAATTGTTCGGAGAGTGGATTTGCTTGTGGTTTGATTGAAATATCACATCGATGCAATACTTATTATCTGGAATTTAAATTATAAGGAAAGTGGATTTGCTTGTGGTTTGATTGAAATATCACAAAGATGCAATACTTATTATCTGGAATTTGAATTATTAACCTCGAGCATAAGTTTATAAAAATTAAACATGATCATTAAAGAAATAGTTATCTTTAAAGAAGTAAATATTTCAATTCCAAGTATTTAGTGTTCTCGATTCTATATGAACATAATTGGTTAGCTTTGAATGGTTTCATTAAATCATTAATTACCGTCAGCGTTTAAAAATAAATCAAATTGTACTTTTTATTTATACTTATATAATGTTTTAAAGTTTATAAATTCAAAACTAAAGGCTTGTGTTTTTTTGTGTTTGTATTATGAACAAAAGTTTACATATTTAAAAACTGAACTCTGGTGTTTTTCTATGTTTATATAATGCTTTAAAGTTTATATATTTCAAAACAGAAAGCAGGTGTTTTTATACTTATATAATATTTTATATTTATTATATTTCAAATATGAAGGCATGTGTTTTTTTTTAATTATACTATGTTTTGTAGTTTATAAATTCCAAAACTGAAGGCGGAAAGTTCTTTAAATTTTGCATAAAGGTAGCTTTTTAATATTAATACTCAAATTTGAGTTTTATTTATAAAATAAATGGCCTAGATCTATGTTTTTCTTCTAAAAATACACGATGCATAGTATAGACAATTTAAAAATAAGTTTATACGCCAAAATTACTTGGTCAAGCAATACATATAAATATAAAAACCCAAATGAATGATATGTTAAATCTCCACTTGAATTTAAGATAAAACAAAATTAAAAACAATATAAATAAAATTCAAAATCATTCTTTAAATAGATTAAAATATTCAACATAATATTATATTTCTAAAAATAAGTATATATGCATATTAAGATTATCAGATTTATGTAAGTTTCGGATTTTTCTTTGCAACATAAATTCTTGAAAAGAGTATTATTTGAATAAATTTATATGTTTAATCGCATTCTAATTTCAAATCATTACCATATTGGGCAAACAATTATATAAGAATCAGTTGTGAATTTTTATTTGATATGATTTATTATGGTTCTCCCAAGATTAGAATATCTCTTGATTTAATGTATTTTTCCATTCTGTTTGATTGAGCATGAAAGCATGTAACTTCATAGATTTTCATTCGCGAATAATAAATAAAATTAATATGTATAATATGCATTTTTTTTAAAATGCTTTTAATATTTTATTCAAGTATTTTACCAATATTTTTTAAGAAATTATTTAGCCTTTGACCATGAAAAAGAGAAAAAAATGCGTGTATCTTGACAATCATTTGCCTAAAAATTTGTTAATCCAAGCTCCAATACATAATCTAACATTTAAATAGCATAAGAATATTAAATATATATATTTTAGAATTTTTTTAAAGATCTATAGAACTATAAAGAAAGATGTGATATATTAATCATTTTGTGTCGTGAAAACATTCAATTGACAATACAGAGTTATTTATAATACAAATATAAAGCGCCTATTTCTGTTACAAGACCAAACTTTAAATATGATTCAAAATAAATGTGTATATATATATGAAAATACAAATTATTACTCCTTTTTTTAAAAAAATTGCTTTATCTAGATTCCTGTGCATACATGTGTGTTTTTTGTATATATAAAAGGCTTATTTTGTTCTTAAGAATATATTTTTTTAATTTAGTTTTCTAAATAAGATATTTTATTAATTGACATACAAGTTTTTTGATATTTAATTTCTATGATCTTTAAAATATATCTCGTTGATAAGAGTGATTTAATATCTAAAAAAATTTACATAACAAAAATAAAATTCATCTGGCTTATTATCTAATATTATAAACAAATAATATTCTTTATTTTTTTTAAAAATATTCAAATAAGAAACATGTTGTGGTGTTTAAATACATGATCAAGCAGAGACATACAAGAAAATCACACATTATGTAGGACAATTTAAAATCATATCATTTAAATGAAGAAGAAAAATTTAAAAGGATGGATCAAGGGAAGGTATTAAAAGATTGTTTGAAGAGCATTCTAATATTCCCATTCAGCTAACCACGCACAATAAATGAAATTGACAAGTTGAAGAAGTTTAACAAATCAATAAAAATCAAGTGCTTTGAAATTTAAAATAGTTCGTATCAAAAAACCAATATATATTTATTATGACCAACTTTAAGTTCCGTTTACAAAATAATAAAAGTCGTACATCCAAGGTTCAGGATCGCCAGATGAAGCACACATAAAAACAGCAATATTGAGACAAACATTTAATCAATAAGCCTTAACGAAGAAGATATTACTTTTATATCATTAAATTGAAAGAAACACAATAATATTGAGAAAAACAATTGTTTTAATACGTCTTAACGAAGAGTATCTATTCTAAAGATAGTGTAATTGAAAGAAACATCATCGGATCAAGGAATAAAGTTGTTTTAATATGTCTTAACGAAGAGGATCTATTCTAAAGATAGTGTAATTGAAAGAAACATCATCGGATCAAGGAAAAAAGTTGTTTTAATATGTTTTAACGAAGAAGATCTATTCTAAAGATAGTGTAATTGAAAGAAACATCATCGGATCAAGGAAAAAAGTTGTTTTAATATGTCTTAACGAAGAGGATCTATTCTAAAGATAGTGTAATTGAAAAAAACATCATCGGATCAAGACTAACAGTTGTTTTAATAAGTCTTAACGAAGAGGATATATTCTAAAGTTAGTGTAATTAAAAGAAAAACAGTAAGATTGAAGAAAACACTTGATTTAATAACTCAAAACGAAGAGTATCTATTCTAAAGATAGTGTAATTGAAAGAATCGTAATCGGATGAATGAAACGCTTGACTTAATAAGTCTTAACATTGAATATATGTTTGAAATTGTAAAAATCTATAATAAAAAGAAGTATCAGCCAAATTTGTTCAATAGATAAATCTAAAGTTTTGCTTGAACAACTATAACAAGCTAAAAATCAAATTAACCATAAATAAAAACTATATCGAATAAGTTTAAAAATGAATATTATAATTATCAATGCGCAAAGAAAAATTATAGATAATTACATAGCATCATCTTTTAAAAAAAGACTTGAAAAGAGGAAAGGCACTGAAAAGGATGTAAGGGAAGAGTATATACCCAGTATCAATATGCTAAAATAAGAGAAATTGATCACGTTATACTTAAACAGAACCTATAAAATTACAATACCAAAATAGATTTGTAAATAAAAATATTCTTCAATATTAATGCTTAAGAGAAGAAGATATATCCACGTGTATAGTTTTGATGCCCCCATAGAAAATCATTCATGTTATACTAAAACAGAAACCCACAAATTACAATACCAAAATAACCTAAAAATTATAAGATATATTCATAATTCAGAATATTAGAAAAATTTATTAGCAACAGTTTAATATCTAAAGCATTTTTCGAAATTGATGAGCTAAACAATAAAATACTAAAATTTAAAAGGATTTTATATTTTTATTGGTCTAAAACGAATAATATAGCGAGTAACCAATAATTAAAAAAACAAAAGTAATTTTAAGTGGTATGATTTCTATTTCTAGACTAGTTTTTTTCCAATATTAACGTACTTTACATTTAAAGTTGAATTTTACCCGTACATACTTTTAAAAAAAAGAAAGATAATGCATTTTCTTCTAAAATTTAACGTAAACAATTATTGATGAATACTTTTGGTCTATTAGTTACTAAAGTAGTATTTATTAGCCCAATATTTTTGTAACTTCATCTAAGGAAGTTAAATGGTATTTTCTCTATATTTACTACACATTTCGATTCCTCTTTATTTATATGAATCGAAATTAGATTGCAGATCGAGTTATTTGATAAAACAGAAAGTGTAAGTTTTATTTTAATAATTTGACGTGTTCCTTGAATAATACATCATTAGTAGAATGAAAATTTGAAAAAAAACCAACTAAATTCCCAAAAACAATAATGGCACATTTACTTATTTTTTTAGCGCGTAAAAATTTTTTTACACAAAATGCAGACAATTTAGTAATAGATAATAATGTTCGAAAATATATTCAATGTGAATATATGTGGTATATGCTATGTTCATTACAATGAATTTAATTTGTGAATAAAAGCTGGTGGATAAAATAAAAAATGAAAACAAATTTAATCCAAAACCAGAAATGATTGTTATGAAAATCCTATTTTTTATGTTTAAGCAATATTTCATATGCGATAAACTCACGTATTGCCCAAATTTGAGGAAGATCATAAATTTTATCATAAATATATTTTAAAATGCGTGTTACAATATAAAAATTTCGATACGCAGGCGAATTTATCTAGACACTTTTTTGTTGGCATATATTGACCAGAAAAATTTGGATAGATGTAAAAATATTCAGAACTGCGTTTAATTAGTTTTTGAATTCTCGACATGAATAAAAGTTATAGTGTTCAAATGATATTTAAATGGAAATAGAAAGCCTAATATTTTAATTGAATTCGGAGAAATTTTGTGGATGGATTCAATTATTTATTAGGATATTAGAAAATTCTTTTAATCCGACGAGATAAGGTTTTACGAATAAGATTCGGGAATAACTATCAATTCTAATACAATTTTATATTAGAGTGCATAAAAATACTATTGAGAAAATCCGATCTTGACAAAGCAAAGAGTGCCGAAACAAAAAACGAACCTTTTTTTTAGGTTAAGGTTTTTGTGAAAGTGCTTATTAATTATATTTCATGCCCTGGTTCTATAACCAATTATCGAAAACAAAGATGCATCCAATATATTTTCAAACGTCGAATACGGCAATTTTATACTATAATACATAAAATAAACGCCCAAGTATAATGATTTTTTCTGATTTACTTCTTTATTTTGGTTTTCTTCTGCTGTATATAAATAAAGCTTTAGGAAAATTAAAAATTTAAATTATTTTTTTTCACCATATACTATACGATCGATTACGATGGAATAAAATAGCGACAAAAACCCCCATACTTTCCGGGTTTTTACGTATCTATTTGTTTTTCGAGTATTTAGAAATCGTTTTATGTGGTTTTATTTTAAATTTATTTCCCCATATGCATTTAAAACCCATTAAAACACGATAATCCACAGATAAACCAGTAAATTAAAAAAATTCGCTACATAGGAGATCACTTTTATTCTTTGCATGGAAAAAATAATAAGTGGCAATGAAGCATAAATTAAAAAAACTCGAAAACAGCTATAAAGCAAAAATAGATCCAATAAACATAAAAGCATTTTTTAATCCACATCTAAAACCCGCTATAAATAGGAATATATGATCTTATAGCTACTCTTTTACATACTACTAAATATAAACGAATAATTGTAGGTGAAAAAAACAAAAAAAACAGCAAAAAAATAATAGAAAAAACAAGTACAAACAAATAGTTTTATTTGAAATTTATGCATAAAAATTGCTATAGCTGCGTGTTGGGCAGTCAATAAAAATAGACGCTATATAAAAGTCAGTCCCTGACAAGCCTTATT
>NW_028233066.1:0-28277 GCF_057557595.1 Rhyacophila brunnea
AATTTTTAAATGAAATCATCAACTATTTATTAGATCTATATACAAATTTTCACAAAACCATTATTTTAAAAACAATGCATTTTTTTATAAATATAGTATATAAAAGTTTATAGAGATATAAATTACACCAATTCTCCTTAAATTTTATGTAAAATTTAATTATTTTCTTTTCTTTAAAAGCGAGTATCAATAAAATTAAAACTAAAGACCAAATCTTCCTATAATTAATAAATAAGATATTTAAAAATTTTCAATTTTTAAATGAAATCATCAACTATTTATTAGATCTATATACAAATTTTCACAAAACCATTATTTTAAAAACAATGCATTTTTTATAAATATAGTATATAAAAGTTTATAGAGATATAAATTACACCAATTCTCCTTAAATTTTATGTAAAATTTAATTATTTTCTTTTCTTTAAAAGCGAGTATCAATAAAATTAAAACTAAAGACCAAATCTTCCTATAATTAATAAATAAGATATTTAAAAATTTTCAATTTTTAAATGAAATCATCAACTATTTATTAGATCTATATACAAATTTTCACAAAACCATTATTTTAAAAACAATGCATTTTTTTTTATAAATATAGTATATAAAAGTTTATAGAGATATAAATTACACCAATTCTCCTTAAATTTTATGTAAAATTTAATTATTTTCTTTTCTTTAAAAACGAGTATCAATAAAATTAAAACTAAAAACCAAATCTTCCTATAATTAATAAATAAGATATTTAAAAATTTTCAATTTTTAAATGAAATCATCAACTATTTATTAGATCTATATACAAATTTTCACAAAACCATTATTTTAAAAACAATGCATTTTTTTTTATAAATATAGTATATAAAAGTTTATAGAGATATAAATTACACCAATTCTCCTTAAATTTTATGTAAAATTTAATTATTTTCTTTTCTTTAAAAGCGAGTATCAATAAAATTAAAACTAAAGACCAAATCTTCCTATAATTAATAAATAAGATATTTAAAAATTTTCAATTTTTAAATGAAATCATCAACTATTTATTAGATCTATATACAAATTTTCACAAAACCATTATTTTAAAAACAATGCATTTTTTTATAAGTATAGTATGTAAAAGTTTATAGAGATATAAATTACACCAATTCTCCTTAAATTTTATGTAAAATTTAATTATTTTCTTTTCTTTAAAAGCGAGTATCAATAAAATTAAAACTAAAGACCAAATCTTCCTATAATTAATAAATAAGATATTTAAAAATTTTCAATTTTTAAATGAAATCATCAACTATTTATTAGATCTATATACAAATTTTCACAAAACCATTATTTTAAAAACAATGCATTTTTTTTTATAAATATAGTATATAAAAGTTTATAGAGATATAAATTACACCAATTCTCCTTAAATTTTATGTAAAATTTAATTATTTTCTTTTCTTTAAAAGCGAGTATCAATAAAATTAAAACTAAAAACCAAATCTTCCTATAATTAATAAATAAGATATTTAAAAATTTTCAATTTTTAAATGAAATCATCAACTATTTATTAGATCTATATACAAATTTTCACAAAACCATTATTTTAAA
Source organism: Rhyacophila brunnea (assembly GCF_057557595.1). Taxonomy (NCBI): domain Eukaryota; kingdom Metazoa; phylum Arthropoda; class Insecta; order Trichoptera; family Rhyacophilidae; genus Rhyacophila; species Rhyacophila brunnea. The sequence goes on from NW_028233066.1 coordinate 1,588, forward strand.
AACAATGCATTTTTTTTTATAAATATAGTATATAAAAGTTTATAGAGATATAAATTACACCAATTCTCCTTAAATTTTATGTAAAATTTAATTATTTTCTTTTCTTTAAAAGCGAGTATCAATAAAATTAAAACTAAAGATCAAATCTTCCTATAATTAATAAATAAGATATTTAAAAATTTTCAATTTTTAAATGAAATCATCAACTATTTATTAAATCTATATACAAATTTTCACAAAACCATTATTTTAAAAACAATGCATTTTTTTTTATAAATATAGTATATAAAAGTTTATAGAGATATAAATTACACCAATTCTCCTTAAATTTTATGTAAAATTTAATTATTTTCTTTTCTTTAAAAGCGAGTATCAATAAAATTAAAACTAAAGACCAAATCTTCCTATAATTAATAAATAAGATATTTAAAAATTTTCAATTTTTAAATGAAATCATCAACTATTTATTAGATCTATATACAAATTTTCACAAAACCATTATTTTAAAAACAATGCATTTTTTTTTATAAATATAGTATATAAAAGTTTATAGAAATATAAATTACACCAATTCTCCTTAAATTTTATGTAAAATTTAATTATTTTCTTTTCTTTAAAAGCGAGTATCAATAAAATTAAAACTAAAGACCAAATCTTCCTATAATTAATAAATAAGATATTTAAAAATTTTCAATTTTTAAATGAAATCATCAACTATTTATTAGATCTATATACAAATTTTCACAAAACCATTATTTTAAAAACAATGCATTTTTTTTTATAAATATAGTATATAAAAGTTTATAGAGATATAAATTACACCAATTCTCCTTAAATTTTATGTAAAATTTAATTATTTTCTTTTCTTTAAAAGCGAGTATCAATAAAATTAAAACTAAAGACCAAATCTTCCTATAATTAATAAATAAGATATTTAAAAATTTTCAATTTTTAAATGAAATCATCAACTATTTATTAGATCTATATACAAATTTTCACAAAACCATTATTTTAAAAACAATGCATTTTTTTTTATAAATATAGTATATAAAAGTTTATAGAGATATAAATTACACCAATTCTCCTTAAATTTTATGTAAAATTTAATTATTTTCTTTTCTTTAAAAGTGAGTATCAATAAAATTAAAACTAAAGACCAAATCTTCCTATAATTAATAAATAAGATATTTAAAAATTTTCAATTTTTAAATGAAATCATCAACTATTTATTAGATCTATATACAAATTTTCACAAAACCATTATTTTAAAAACAATGCATTTTTTTATAAGTATAGTATATAAAAGTTTATAGAGATATAAATTACACCAATTCTCCTTAAATTTTATGTAAAATTTAATTATTTTCTTTTCTTTAAAAGCGAGTATCAATAAAATTAAAACTAAAGACCAAATCTTCCTATAATTAATAAATAAGATATTTAAAAATTTTCAATTTTTAAATGAAATCATCAACTATTTATTAGATCTATATACAAATTTTCACAAAACCATTATTTTAAAAACAATGCTTTTTTATAAATATAGTATATAAAAGTTTATAGAGATATAAATTACACCAACTCTCCTTAAATTTTATGTAAAATTTAATTATTTTCTTTTCTTTAAAAGCGAGTATCAATAAAATTAAAACTAAAGACCAAATCTTCCTATAATTAATAAATAAGATATTTAAAAATTTTCAATTTTTAAATGAAATCATCAACTATTTATTAGATCTATATACAAATTTTCACAAAACCATTATTTTAAAAACAATGCATTTTTTTTTATAAATATAGTATATAAAAGTTTATAGAGATATAAATTACACCAATTCTCCTTAAATTTTATGTAAAATTTAATTATTTTCTTTTCTTTAAAAGCGAGTATCAATAAAATTAAAACTAAAGACCAAATCTTCCTATAATTAATAAATAAGATATTTAAAAATTTTCAATTTTTAAATGAAATCATCAACTATTTATTAGATCTATATACAAATTTTCACAAAACCATTATTTTAAAAACAATGCATTTTTTTTTTATAAATATAGTATATAAAAGTTTATAGAGATATAAATTACACCAATTCTCCTTAAATTTTATGTAAAATTTAATTATTTTCTTTTCTTTAAAAGCGAGTATCAATAAAATTAAAACTAAAGACCAAATCTTCCTATAATTAATAAATAAGATATTTAAAAATTTTCAATTTTTAAATGAAATCATCAACTATTTATTAGATCTATATACAAATTTTCACAAAACCATTATTTTAAAAACAATGCATTTTTTTTATAAATATAGTATATAAAAGTTTATAGAAATATAAATTACACCAATTCTCCTTAAATTTTATGTAAAATTTAATTATTTTCTTTTCTTTAAAAGCGAGTATCAATAAAATTAAAACTAAAGACCAAATCTTCCTATAATTAATAAATAAGATATTTAAAAATTTTCAATTTTTAAATGAAATCATCAACTATTTATTAGATCTATATACAAATTTTCACAAAACCATTATTTTAAAAACAATGCATTTTTTTTTATAAATATAGTATATAAAAGTTTATAGAGATATAAATTACACCAATTCTCCTTAAATTTTATGTAAAATTTAATTATTTTCTTTTCTTTAAAAGCGAGTATCAATAAAATTAAAACTAAAGACCAAATCTTCCTATAATTAATAAATAAGATATTTAAAAATTTTCAATTTTTAAATGAAATCATCAACTATTTATTAGATCTATATACAAATTTTCACAAAACCATTATTTTAAAAACAATGCATTTTTTTTTATAAATATAGTATATAAAAGTTTATAGAGATATAAATTACACCAATTCTCCTTAAATTTTATGTAAAATTTAATTATTTTCTTTTCTTTAAAAGCGAGTATCAATAAAATTAAAACTAAAGACCAAATCTTCCTATAATTAATAAATAAGATATTTAAAAATTTTCAATTTTTAAATGAAATCATCAACTATTTATTAGATCTATATACAAATTTTCACAAAACCATTATTTTAAAAACAATGCATTTTTTTTTATAAATATAGTATATAAAAGTTTATAGAGATATAAATTACACCAATTCTCCTTAAATTTTATGTAAAATTTAATTATTTTCTTTTCTTTAAAAGCGAGTATCAATAAAATTAAAACTAAAGACCAAATCTTCCTATAATTAATAAATAAGATATTTAAAAATTTTCAATTTTTAAATGAAATCATCAACTATTTATTAGATCTATATACAAATTTTCACAAAACCATTATTTTAAAAACAATGCATTTTTTTTTATAAATATAGTATATAAAAGTTTATAGAAATATAAATTACACCAATTCTCCTTAAATTTTATGTAAAATTTAATTATTTTCTTTTCTTTAAAAGCGAGTATCAATAAAATTAAAACTAAAGACCAAATCTTCCTATAATTAATAAATAAGATATTTAAAAATTTTCAATTTTTAAATGAAATCATCAACTATTTATTAGATCTATATACAAATTTTCACAAAACCATTATTTTAAAAACAATGCATTTTTTTTATAAGTATAGTATATAAAAGTTTATAGAGATATAAATTACACCAATTCTCCTTAAATTTTATGTAAAATTTAATTATTTTCTTTTCTTTAAAAGCAAGTATCAATAAAATTAAAACTAAAAACCAAATCTTCCTATAATTAATAAATAAGATATTTAAAAATTTTCAATTTTTAAATGAAATCATCAACTATTTATTAGATCTATATACAAATTTTCACAAAACCATTATTTTAAAAACAATGCATTTTTTTTATAAATATAATATATAAAAGTTTATAGAGATATAAATTACACCAATTCTCCTTAAATTTTATGTAAAATTTAATTATTTTCTTTTCTTTAAAAGCGAGTATCAATAAAATTAAAACTAAAGACCAAATTTTCCTATAATTAATAAATAAGATATTTAAAAATTTTCAATTTTTAAATGAAATCATCAACTATTTATTAGATCTATATACAAATTTTCACAAAACCATTATTTTAAAAACAATGCATTTTTTTTTATAAATATAGTATATAAAAGTTTATAGAGATATAAATTACACCAATTCTCCTTAAATTTTATGTAAAATTTAATTATTTTTTTTTCTTTAAAAGCGAGTATCAATAAAATTAAAACTAAAGACCAAATCTTCCTATAATTAATAAATAAGATATTTAAAAATTAAAAATTTTTAAATAAAATCATCAACTATTTATTAGATCTATATACAAATTTTCACAAAACCATTATTTTAAAAACAATGCATTTTTTTTTATAAGTATAGTATATAAAAGTTTATAGAGATATAAATTACACCAATTCTCCTTAAATTTTATGTAAAATTTAATTATTTTCTTTTCTTTAAAAGCGAGTATCAATAAAATTAAAACTAAAGACCAAATATTCCTATAATTAATAAATAAGATATTTAAAAATTTTCAATTTTTAAATGAAATCATCAACTATTTATTAGATCTATATACAAATTTTCACAAAACCATTATTTTAAAAACAATGCATTTTTTATAAATATAGTATATAAAAGTTTATAGAGATATAAATTACACCAATTCTCCTTAAATTTTATGTAAAATTTAATTATTTTCTTTTCTTTAAAAGCGAGTATCAATAAAATTAAAACTAAAAACCAAATCTTCCTATAATTAATAAATAAGATATTTAAAAATTTTCAATTTTTAAATGAAATCATCAACTATTTATTAGATCTATATACAAATTTTCACAAAACCATTATTTTAAAAACAATGCATTTTTTTTATAAATATAGTATATAAAAGTTTATAGAGATATAAATTACACCAATTCTCCTTAAATTTTATGTAAAATTTAATTATTTTCTTTTCTTTAAAAGCGAGTATCAATAAAATTAAAACTAAAGATCAAATCTTCCTATAATTAATAAATAAGATATTTAAAAATTTTCAATTTTTAAATGAAATCATCAACTATTTATTAGATCTATATACAAATTTTCACAAAACCATTATTTTAAAAACAATGCATTTTTTTTTATAAATATAGTATATAAAAGTTTATAGAGATATAAATTACACCAATTCTCCTTAAACTTTATGTAAAATTTAATTATTTTCTTTTCTTTAAAAGCGAGTATCAATAAAATTAAAACTAAAGATCAAATCTTCCTATAATTAATAAATAAGATATTTAAAAATTTTCAATTTTTAAATGAAATCATCAACTATTTATTAGATCTATATACAAATTTTCACAAAACCATTATTTTAAAAACAATGCATTTTTTTTTATAAATATAGTATATAAAAGTTTATAGAGATATAAATTACACCAATTCTCCTTAAATTTTATGTAAAATTTAATTATTTTCTTTTCTTTAAAAGCGAGTATCAATAAAATTAAAACTAAAGACCAAATCTTCCTATAATTAATAAATAAGATATTTAAAAATTTTCAATTTTTAAATGAAATCATCAACTATTTATTAGATCTATATACAAATTTTCACAAAACCATTATTTTAAAAACAATGCATTTTTTTTTTATAAATATAGTATATAAAAGTTTATAGAAATATAAATTACACCAATTCTCCTTAAATTTTATGTAAAATTTAATTATTTTCTTTTCTTTAAAAGCGAGTATCAATAAAATTAAAACTAAAGACCAAATCTTCCTATAATTAATAAATAAGATATTTAAAAATTTTCAATTTTTAAATGAAATCATCAACTATTTATTAGATCTATATACAAATTTTCACAAAACCATTATTTTAAAAACAATGCATTTTTTTTATAAATATAGTATATAAAAGTTTATAGAGATATAAATTACACCAATTCTCCTTAAATTTTATGTAAAATTTAATTATTTTCTTTTCTTTAAAAGCGAGTATCAATAAAATTAAAACTAAAGACCAAATCTTCCTATAATTAATAAATAAGATATTTAAAAATTTTCAATTTTTAAATGAAATCATCAACTATTTATTAGATCTATATACAAATTTTCACAAAACCATTATTTTAAAAACAATGCATTTTTTTATAAGTATAGTATATAAAAGTTTATAGAGATATAAATTACACCAATTCTCCTTAAATTTTATGTAAAATTTAATTATTTTCTTTTCTTTAAAAGCGAGTATCAATAAAATTAAAACTAAAGACCAAATCTTCCTATAATTAATAAATAAGATATTTAAAAATTTTCAATTTTTAAATGAAATCATCAACTATTTATTAGATCTATATACAAATTTTCACAAAACCATTATTTTAAAAATAATGCATTTTTTTATAAATATAGTATATAAAAGTTTATAGAAATATAAATTACACCAATTCTCCTTAAATTTTATGTAAAATTTAATTATTTTTTTTTCTTTAAAAACAAGTATCAATAAAATTAAAACTAAAGACCAAATCTTCCTATAATTAATAAATAAGATATTTAAAAATTTTCAATTTTTAAATGAAATCATCAACTATTTATTAGATCTATATACAAATTTTCACAAAACCATTATTTTAAAAACAATGCATTTTTTATAAATATAGTATATAAAAGTTTATAGAGATATAAATTACACCAATTCTTTTTAAATTTTATGTAAAATTTAATTATTTTCTTTTCTTTAAAAGCGAGTATCAATAAAATTAAAACTAAAGACCAAATCTTCCTATAATTAATAAATAAGATATTTAAAAATTTTCAATTTTTAAATGAAATCATCAACTATTTATTAGATCTATATACAAATTTTCACAAAACCATTATTTTAAAAACAATGCATTTTTTTTTATAAATATAGTATATAAAAGTTTATAGAGATATAAATTACACCAATTCTCTTTAAATTTTATGTAAAATTTAATTATTTTCTTTTCTTTAAAAGCAAGTATCAATAAAATTAAAACTAAAGACCAAATCTTCCTATAATTAATAAATAAGATATTTAAAAATTTTCAATTTTTAAATGAAATCATCAACTATTTATTAGATCTATATACAAATTTTCACAAAACCATTATTTTAAAAACAATGCATTTTTTTTTTATAAATATAGTATATAAAAGTTTATAGAGATATAAATTACACCAATTCTCCTTAAATTTTATGTAAAATTTAATTATTTTCTTTTCTTTAAAAGCAAGTATCAATAAAATTAAAACTAAAGACCAAATCTTCCTATAATTAATAAATAAGATATTTAAAAATTTTCAATTTTTAAATGAAATCATCAACTATTTATTAGATCTATATACAAATTTTCACAAAACCATTATTTTAAAAACAATGCATTTTTTTTTATAAATATAGTATATAAAAGTTTATAGAGATATAAATTACACCAATTCTCCTTAAATTTTATATAAAATTAATAATTCAATTAAATTTATATACTTTTTTAAAAAAATCAAACATCATATTACTACAATTCTACATACAGGATTTAAATTTATATTAAACCGATTTATTTATATTTTACTTAATTTAAATTAGTAAAAGAAAAACTTTCATTTATAAATTTACAATTTATCACTTTTATCAGCCATTTTACTTTTTCACGACACCTATCTATCTAATTAAGATTAATCCTAATAAAAAAATCAAATAATTTAAAGATAATGGAAGATAAATTTTTCAAGCTAAATATATTAATTTATCATATCGAAAACGAGGTAAAGAACCTCGAACCCAAATAAATATAAATGATAAAAAAATTATTTTAATAAAAAATATAATTCTAATTAAATTAGCCCCTAAAAATAAAACTACAAATAATATACTTATAAATAAAATTCTTGAATACTCAGCTAAAAAAATTAACGCAAATCCCCCTCTTCTATATTCTACATTAAACCCTGACACCAATTCTCTTTCTCCTTCTGCAAAATCAAAAGGAGTCCGATTAGTCTCAGCCATCATTGAAGAAATTCAGCATAAAGATAAAGGAAACAAAATAAAAACGAATCAAACATATGCTTGATAATAATAAAACAATAAAAAATTAAATCTTATAACTAAAATAATTAAAGAAAGTAAGATTAAAGCCAATCTTACCTCATAAGAAATAGTTTGAGCTATAGAACGGATTCTCCCTAAGATCGCATATCTAGAATTAGATGATCACCCAGCAATTATCACAGAATATACTGAAACACTAGTAATACTCAAAAAAAATAAAACCCCCAAAGAAAATGAAAAAAATCCTATTCTATACGGGATAACTAATCAAATCGTCAAAGATAAAAATAACCCTAAAACAGGTCTAAAATAATAAGAAAAAAAGTTTGATTTAAATGGAATAATTTGTTCTTTAGAAAATAATTTTAAAGCATCTCTAAAAGGTTGAAGAATACCGGTTAAACCAACTTTATTAGGACCTTTCCGAATTTGGATATATCCTAAAACCTTGCGTTCTAAAAGAGTTAAAAAAGCAACTCCTAAAAGTACCCCTACTATTAATATTAATCTTCCTAAAAATATCAACAAAATATCATTTATATTCATTTTACTATTTAAATAATTTAATTATTTTTAAATAAATTCTAAATTTATCACATTTATCTGTCAAAATAGCAATTTAATTAATAAAATTCAAATAATAAAAATTAATTCCTTTTATTTAATCCTTTCGTACTAAAATAAAATAATTTTATAAAGATAGAAACCAACCTGGCTTACGCCGGTCTGAACTCAGATCATGTAAAAATTTAAAAGTCGAACAGACTTAAAATTTGAAATTTTGCACCCAAAAATAATTTTAATCCAACATCGAGGTCGCAATTTTAAATTTCAATAAGAACTTAAAATTTAAATTACGCTGTTATCCCTAAGGTAACTTATTCTAATAATCGATAATAAAGGATCAATAAAATCAAAAATTTTTGTTAATATTTAATAAAAAGTTTAATTAATTTTTAGATCACCCCAATCAAATAATTTATTATATAAATATAAATATTATATTAAAACTATAAAGATCTATAGGGTCTTCTCGTCTTTTATATAAATCTTAGCTTTTTGACTAAAAAATTAAATTCTATTTAAATTAACTTGAGACAGTTTTTATTTCGTCCAATCATTCATACCAGTCTCTAATTAAGAAACTATTTATTATGCTACCTTCGCACAGTCAAAATACTGCAGCCCTTTAAATTAAATTTCAGTGGGCAGATTAGACTTTAAATTATTAATCAAAAAGACATGTTTTTGTTAAACAAGCGAATAAAATTTTGCCGAATTAATTAAATCAACCTTTCACAATAATTACTAATTAAACTTAAATATACTAATTTTATCATTATTAATCAAAACTTTCCGTTATTTTTAATATCTTAATAAACTAATTAATTAATTAATTAAATTATAATCTTTTTAAAATTATTAATAATAAACTATATTTATTAAAAAATTTTACTTTTATAAATTTTATTTAAATTTATTTTTAATTTAATCATAAACTTTTAAGATTATCCCCAAAAATTTTAATGAACAATTATAATAATTAAAATAATTTAACTATTATCAAAATTTCATTTAAATTAAACTTATTTCTAAAGAAATTAGATATCAATAAGAACGAATAACATTTCATTTCTAATTAATTATACATGATAATTATTTTACAGTAACCATATTAATTAATTAAATCTCTTAATTTCGAAAAATTTATTTATATAAATTCATTTTAATAAACTCTGATACACAAGATACAACAACTAAAGTTTACTTTAATTAAAATTTTTTATCTATTTCATCAATCTTTTACAATACCATTTAACTATAAATAATATAAATAATTCTAATTAATACTAAAATCTTTAAAATTAATAATACTTTAATTAATTTAACAAACTTTCAACAAATTTTATTAAGAATTATATTATCATATATAATTGAATTGCACAATAATTATTCTATGTAAAAGAAATACTTTACTCATTAAGCTTTAATATGATTTCTAGAAACACTTTCCAGTACTCCTACTATGTTACGACTTATCTCAACTCATAATGAGAGCGACGGGCAATATGTACATATTATAAAACATAAAATCATTTAATTTAATTAAAATAAATTACATTTAAATCTAAATTCAACTCTTATTTCATTTAAATATCCAAAAATTAATTTATTATAACCCATTAGTATCTTAATTATAAATTACATCTTGATCTGATTTAACTTAAAATATTAAATATAAAATTTTTTAAATTCTTATAAAAAACTTTTATAACGACGATATATAAATTAAATTAAACTAAGTAAAATTAATCGTGGATTATCAAAAAAAAAACAGGTTCCTCTAAATTGAATAAAATACTGCCATATTCTTTAAATTTCAAAAAAATTTACTAATTTAATTAAATTAATTAACCTGAATAATAGGGTATCTAATCCTATTCTAATAACAACTTTTCATAAAATAAATCTTAAATTTAACTAAAATTTTTAAATAATTAAAAATTTCACCTAATAATTATTAATATAATTTTTTTTAATTACAATTTTAATATTTATATATCAACCTTATTTTATTTATTAATTGTATAACCGCAACTGCTGGCACAATTTTTGTTAATAAAAATTTTACTTCTAAATCTAAATTTCTTTAATTTTTAAACTTTCATATTACTAATATTCCTATAATCCCAGATCAAATATTTAATTTTAATCTCAAAACTTTCAACAAATTATATATATATATATATGTATAATACAATAAAACTTAAATAATAAAGCTAGAATAAACTTTATATAAAATTTAATATAATAGATTTTATATATTTATTAAATAATTATCTTATTAATTAAAATAAAATGCCTGATTAATAGGATTACTTTGATAGAGTAAAACATGAAGATTATCTTCTTTTATTACTAATTTATATAATTTAGAATTTAACTAAATCCTCAAACATCAAAAATTTGTGTGCATCATACACTATTAAATAAGATTTTAAGTTAAAAAAACTAAAAATTTTCAAAATTTTAAATAAAGAAAAATCTTTAAATCTTAAAAAAAAATAAGCTAATAAAGCTAGTGGATTCATACTTCATTTATAAAAGTCTAATCTTTTTTTTTTTATTTTAAATTGAAATAAAATATTTCTAATATCTTTCTTAATTTTTAGAACTTTAATTTCTATTACATCCCATTCATGACTAGGAATCTGAATAGGATTAGAAATTAATTTAATATCATTTATTCCACTAATCATAGAAAATTACAGAATATTTATATCCGAAGCAATAATCAGATACTTTCTAATTCAAACTTTAACGTCAATTAGATTACTATTTTTTATTATTTTAATTAAATTAAATTCTTTCATATCTAATTTAACATCTTCAATTATAAATATCTCTCTTTTAATAAAAATAGGAGCAGCTCCATTTCATTTCTGATTCCCTAAAGTAATAAGAGGACTAAGATGAACAAATTGTTTAATTTTATCAACTTGACAAAAAATTACTCCTATAATCGCCATTTCTTTATGTATAAATAAATTCTGAATTATAACAGCTATTATTTTATCCAATCTTATTGGAGCTTTAGGAGGATTAAATCAATCAGCATTACGATCATTAATGGCTTTTTCATCAATTAACCATATAGGGTGAATATTGTGCAGATTATTAGTCAGAATAAATTTATGAATAATTTATTTTATTATTTACTTTTTTTTAAACTTTTTAATTATAAATATATTAAATAAAAATAATTTTTTTTTCTTAAATCAAATATTTAGCACTAAAATTAACCCGATAATCTATTTCATATTTTCAGTCAATATTTTATCCTTAGGAGGATTACCCCCTCTATTAGGATTCTTACCAAAATGATTACTCATTGTATTTATAAGAACAAATTATGCAAATTTTATTATTTTATTAATAATAATTATAACTATAGTTACTTTAAGATTTTATATTAATATCACCCTAAGAGCTTTTATTGTCAATTATTCTAAAATTAAATGATTCAATAACTATGTATCAATTTATCATATAATAATAACAACTATTCTTACTTTATTATCTACACTTAGACTTATTTTTATCTCAACTATAAATTTTAGATTTTAGCCTTAAAAGCACCTTTAAACTTGCAATTTAAAATCATATTAATATATTGAATATAAAATCTATAATTAAAACATGACTATTTTCAACTAACCATAAAAATATTGGAACTTTATATTTTATTTTTGGGATTTGAGCAGGAATAGTAGGATCTTCTTTAAGAATAATTATTCGAACTGAACTAGGGATACCAGGGTCTTTAATTGGTAATGATCAAATTTATAATGTAGTAGTCACAGCTCATGCATTTGTTATAATTTTTTTTATAGTTATACCGATTATAATTGGAGGATTTGGAAACTGATTAGTACCCCTAATATTAGGGGCTCCAGATATAGCATTTCCCCGAATAAATAACATAAGATTTTGACTCCTACCACCTTCTATTACATTACTTACTATAAGAAGAATCGTAGAAAACGGAGCTGGTACTGGCTGAACAGTTTATCCACCATTATCAGCCAACATTGGACATATGGGAAGATCAGTAGATTTAACTATTTTTTCTTTACATCTCGCAGGAATTTCTTCAATTTTAGGGGCAATTAATTTCATCACCACAGTAATTAATATACGTTCTAAAGGAATGTCATTAGATCAAATACCCCTATTTGTTTGATCTGTAGCTATTACTGCTTTACTTTTACTTTTATCTTTACCTGTTTTAGCAGGTGCTATCACAATACTTTTAACCGACCGAAATCTAAATACATCCTTTTTTGATCCAGCAGGAGGGGGTGATCCTATTTTATATCAACACTTATTTTGATTTTTTGGCCACCCTGAAGTCTATATTTTAATTCTTCCAGGATTTGGAATTATCTCTCATGTAGTTTCTCATGAAAGAGGAAAAACTCAAACATTTGGAAGATTGGGAATAATTTATGCCATACTTTCAATTGGATTATTAGGATTTATTGTATGAGCTCATCATATATTTACTGTAGGAATAGATGTAGATACTCGAGCTTATTTTACATCAGCAACTATAATTATTGCCATTCCCACTGGAATCAAAATTTTTAGTTGATTAGCAACTTTAAGAGGAACCCAAATTTCTCATTCCCCCTCACTAATCTGAAGATTAGGGTTTATTTTTTTATTTACTGTAGGAGGATTAACTGGTATTACATTAGCAAATTCATCAATTGATATAATACTACACGACACTTACTACGTAGTAGCTCATTTTCATTACGTTTTATCTATAGGAGCAGTATTTGCTATCATAGCCGGATTTATTCATTGATACCCTCTATTTTCAGGTCTTACTTTAAACCCTTTTATATTAAAAATTCAATTCTTTAGCATATTCTTAGGAGTAAATTTAACATTTTTCCCTCAACACTTTCTTGGATTAGCTGGTATACCACGTCGGTATTCAGATTACCCAGATAGATATATATCCTGAAATATTCTATCATCTATTGGAAGTTTAATTTCATTAATTAGATTAATTATATTTATCTTAATTATTTGATCTAGAATAATTAAAAAACAAAATATTATTTACCCTTATAATATATCATCATCAATTGAATGATTTCAAAAAACACCTCCTTGTGAACACAGATACAGAGAATTACCTCTAATTTCTAAATTCTGATATGGCAGACAAAATGCAATAGATTTAAGCTCTATTTATAAAATTATTTTTTTTTCAGAAATGGCTACATGATCAAACTTTGAACTCCAAAACAGATCTTCTCCTTTAATAGAAGAATTAATTTTTTTTCATGATCACGCTTTAATATTTACTGTAATAATTACTATTTTTATCAGATACTTAATAATTATCTTATTTACTAATAAATTTATTAATCGTCTTTTTATAGATGAACAAACAACTGAAATAATCTGAACAATAGCTCCTTCATTGATTCTTTTATTTATCGCTTTCCCTTCACTACGACTATTATATTTAATAGATAGAATAATTAATCCTTCTTTAACATTAAAAGCTATTGGACATCAATGATTTTGAAGCTATGAATACTCTGACTTTCATGAAATTAAATTCGATTCCTATATAACCCCACAAAATGAAATAATTGACTCTAGATTTCGTCTATTAGAAGTAGATAATCGAACTATTTTACCTATATACACCCAAATTCGTATAATTATTACTGCTATAGATGTAATTCACTCATGAACTGTGCCATCCTTAGGCATTAAAATTGATGGAACTCCAGGTCGACTAAATCAAGGAAGATTTTTTATTACTCGCCCTGGAATTTTCTTCGGTCAATGTTCAGAAATCTGTGGAACTAATCACAGATTCATACCTATTATAATCGAAAGTGTACTACCTAATTCATTTATTAACTGAATTAAAAACTTTAACTCATTAAATAACTAAATTAGTACCGGTCTCTTAAACCGATTATAGTAAAATTAAATCTTACTTTTAATGACATCTTAAATAATTAACTTAAAGATTTAGTTAAAATCATATAACATAAATTTGTCAAATTTAAATTATTTAATTAAAATAATCTTTTATTCCTCAAATAATACCAATAAATTGAATCTTTTTATTTATTTACTTTTTAACAATTTTCTTTATATTTAATTTAATAAATTACTTTTCCATCAATCATTTTTTAACTAAAAATAAATCTAATAATTTAAAATCTATTTTAATTCACTGAAAATGATAGCTAACTTATTTTCCGTTTTTGACCCATCAACTAATTGACTAAATATTTCATTTAACTGATTAAGCACTATTGTTGGATTACTCTTTTTACCTATAAGATTTTGATTAATTCCTCCTCGATTTATTTTTATATGAAATAATACTATAATAACACTTCACTCTGAATTTAAAATTCTTACAGGAAATAATCCTTCTAAAGGAATAACTTTAATAATAACATCACTATTTAGATTAATTTTTTTCAATAATTTTTTAGGTATATTCCCTTATATATTCACTAGAACAAGACACTTATCTATAACTCTTAGATTAGCATTACCCTTGTGAATTTCCTTAATAATTTATGGATGATTAAACAACACTAATCACATATTTGCTCACTTAATCCCTCAAGGAACTCCCTTAATTTTAATCCCTTTCATAGTTATAATTGAAACAATTAGAAATATAATTCGCCCAATAACTTTAAGAATTCGATTAACAGCTAATATAATTGCAGGACATTTATTACTAACACTTTTAGGAAATACTGGAAGTTCAATTAATATATACATTTATTACCTAGTTTTAATTAGTCAAATCTTACTTTTAACTCTTGAATTTGCAGTAGCAATTATTCAATCATATGTATTTTCCATTCTTATAACCCTATACTCTAGAGAAGTTAACTAATGTCAACAAATCATAACCACCCCTTTCATTTAGTAGACTATAGACCTTGACCTTTAACAGGATCCCTAGGAGCATTATTCTTAACTTCAGGAATAGTTATATGATTTCATCAATTAAACCCTATTCTACTTAATTTAGGATTAATTATTACAATTTTAACAATAATTCAATGATGACGAGATATTTCACGAGAAAGAACTTATCAAGGTAAACACACACTAGATGTAACTACAGGTATACGTTGAGGAATAATCTTATTCATTGTTTCTGAAATTTTCTTTTTTATTTCATTTTTTTGAGCTTTTTTTCATAGTAGACTATCCCCAAATGTAGAAATTGGTTCTATTTGACCTCCTATAGGAATCCAAAGATTTAACCCCTTTCAAATCCCCTTCCTTAATACATGTATTCTTCTAAGATCGGGAATCTCTGTTACATGAGCTCATCATAGAATCATAGAAAATAATTTTTCTCAAGCATCCCACAGACTTTTAATTACTATTATTTTAGGAATATATTTTACCTCACTTCAATACTATGAATATATCGAAGCATCATTTTCTATTGCTGATTCAATTTACGGATCAACTTTTTTTATAGCAACTGGTTTTCACGGTCTTCATGTAATCATTGGAACCTTATTCCTTTCAGTATGTTTAATACGACATCTAAAAAATCATTTTAACTCCAATCATCATTTCGGATTTGAAGCAGCAGCATGATACTGACACTTTGTAGATGTAGTCTGATTATTCTTATATATCTCAATTTACTGATGAGGCAGTGCTTAACTTAGATTAAAAATAAATTATATATATTATTTATATAGTATAAATAGTATATATGACTTCCAATCATAGGGTTTAATCTTTAATATAAATAATAAAAATAATTAGATACATAAGACTTATATTCATAATTATTACTAACTTAATAATAACAGTATCAATTTTTTTAGCTAAAAAATCTCAATTTGACCGAGAAAAAAACTCCCCATTTGAATGCGGATTTGACCCCCAATCTCCTAAACGAATACCTTTTTCTCTTCATTTCTTTTTAATTGCTATTATTTTTTTAATTTTTGATGTAGAAATTGTATTAATTTTACCGATAATTATCACTTTTAACCATTGCAACCCTATTAACTGAACAATTACATCAACAATTTTTTTCATTATCTTATTAATAGGATTATACCATGAATGAAATTCTAAAATCCTAAAATGAACTAATTAAATAGGATTATAATTTAAATAAAATATTTGATTTGCATTCAAAAATTAGTAAATTTACTTTATCTTAAATAAGAAGCAATAATGCATTTAATTTCGACTTAAACTTTTAGGTAAAATCACCTCTTATTTTTAATTGAAACCAAAAAGAGGTATATTACTGTTAATAATAAAATTGAAGTTAATTCCTATTAAAAAGAAATATACAAAAAAAAAGCTTCTAACTTATTTTATAGTGATTTAACTCATTAATATTTCTATTTATATAGTTTAAATTTAAACCATTACATTTTCACTGTAAAAATAATTAATACTTAATTTATAAATAAATTTTATTACTTAAAAGTTATTAACTAACTTCTTCCATATCTTCAACATGACACTCTCATTTATAAGTTATTTAAGTAAAAATAAAATACTATTAAAAATATAACAATTAATATATACATAACAAAAATCATTAAAAAAACTTTTAAAAAATTAAATTGAATAAATTGATTAATAATTCTCAAATTTTTTAAATTACTAAAAATTCCTTGCCCTAACATATATTCTCTTCACCCAAAATCTAAAATCTTTACTGATTTTAACCCTAAATCTAAAAATCCATAATTTAATCCAAATAATGATAAAGAAGATAAAAATCATATATAATTATTAAAAACTCTTAATTTATAAAACTTTAATAAATAATAACGAATTTTAAAGACTAATCTAACTAAGACAATTATTAAAACAAACCCTAAAATAATAACATACATAATTATTATTTTTATATGAAAAGTCAAATAAATTATATCAGGAGTTAATAAAATCATTCAACTCAATATCCCACCTCCTATAACTCTTATAATTATTAATGCTATTATAGAACCAACTATTAAATATCTTTCTTCTACTCTAAAACTCCTAAATATATTAAAATCATAAAATAATCTATAATATAATAAACGAACTGTATAAGAAACAGTTAATCCAGTAGAAAAAAAAAACAATATAAATACTAATAAATTAAAATTTATTATTATAAATATTTCTAAAATTAAATCCTTAGAATAAAACCCAGCTAAAAAAGGAAAACCACACAACGCTAAATTAGAAATATTTAAACATAAACAAGTTAAAGGTCTTATTTTTATGATATTACCCATACAACGAATATCTTGATTATCTCCTATAAAATGAATTAATCTTCCCGCACATATAAATAATAAAGCCTTAAAAAATGCATGTCTTAATAAATGAAAATAAGCTAAATTTTCTAACCCTAATCTTAAAATTATTATCATTAAACCTAACTGACTTAAAGTAGATAAAGCAATAATCTTTTTTAGGTCAAATTCTAAAGTTGCCGCAATTCCTGATATTATTATAGTCAATCCCGAAATCAATAATAAAATCTTAAAAATTATAGAAAATTCAAGCAACCTCCTAAAACGAATTAATAAATAAACTCCTGCCGTTACTAATGTAGAAGAATGAACTAAAGCTGAAATAGGAGTCGGAGCTGCTATAGCAGCTGGAAGTCAAGAAGAAAACGGAATTTGAGCTCTTTTAGTTATAGCCGCTAATACCACTAAACCACCTACAACTAATATTCTAAAATCATTTTTACAAAAATCAAATAAATAAATAAAATTTCAACTACCAAAATTTAACAATCAAACAATACCCATCAAAATTATTACATCCCCAACTCGATTTATAAGAACAGTAATCATTCCTGAATTGAAAGATTTCACATTTTGATAATAAATTACTAAACAATAAGAAACTAAACCTAACCCATCTCAACCCAATAAAATTCTTACTAAATTAGGTCTAACAATTATAAATATTATTGATAAAACAAATAAAATAATTAAAATAATAAAACGTCTTATATTTATTTCTTCACTTATATAAACATAACTATATAAAATAACTATTGAAGAAATCAACAAAACTACTCTTATAAAAAAAAGAGATATCCAATCTAATAAAATAGTTATAACAAATCTAACAGAATTAATAGAAATTAATTCTCATTCTAAAAAAATTACTAAATTATTTAAAATTAACCATAACCCAACTATAAATAAAATTATTATAAAAAAAAAAAAAAAAAAAAATCATAAAAAACAAATCCTTAATTTAAATTGCACATATTTAATAACTTAAAAGTTATCTTTAATTCCACAAATTAAAATTTTATTTTTAAACTAACTAAATAACTAAAATCAAATTAACAATAAATCAATTTTTAAAATAAAAAAATTCAATGGAAACCAATGTAAAAATAATAATAAATATTCCCGTAACTCTCCTATAGAACACCCCAATCCACCTGCTCTGAACTTACCATGCTGACTAAAAGAAAATAAATATAAACTATAAGCAGCTCTAAAAAAAGAAATAAAAATTAAAAATACTATTGTAAAAACAGATCATGAAACTAATCCAATAAATAAATTAATCTCCCCTAATAAATTTAATGAAGGAGGAGCTGCCATATTAGATGTTAATAATAAAAATCATCATAAACATATTCTAGGCATAAAATTGATTATTCCTTTATTAATTAATATTCTTCGTCTACCAGAACGTTCATAAATAATATTAACCAAACAAAATAACCCCGATGAACACAACCCATGACCAATCATTAAAATGTATCTCCCATAAAACCCTCATCTTGATAAAGTTATCAATGAAGATAATAAAACCCCTATATGAACTACTGATGAATATGCAACTAAAGATTTCAAATCAATTTGAAAAAAACAAGCTAATCTTAACAATAATCCCCCAACTAACCTAATTCTAACCCAAATAAAATTTATTGACATACAAATAGTTTGCATAAACACTATAACTCGTAATAATCCATAACCCCCTAATTTTAATATAATACCCGCTAAAATTATAGAACCTCTAACAGGAGCTTCTACATGAGCTTTAGGTAACCACAAATGAACAAAAAACATAGGTATTTTAACTAAAAAAGCTAAAATTATCACCAAATATAAAAAATTAAAATTTATATCAATATCTTTTAAAAAAAAAAAAAAAAATCTATTTAAACTTAATCCCACATAAAAAATACCTAATAATATCGGTAATGAAGCTGTTAAAGTATAAAATAATAAATAAAACCCTGCTTGTAATCGTTCAGGCTGATACCCTCACCCTATAATTATTAAAAGTACAGGAATTAATCTTCTCTCAAAAAATAAATAAAAAGAAAATAAATTAACTGAACTAAATGTTAAAATTAAAAATATTAATAATATCAATAAATTAAATATAAAAATTATTTGATGAAATTTTTTTTTATAAATATCCCTTCTAGCTATCAATATTAAACAAAAAATTCAAATTCTTAATAAAATTAACCCATAAGAAATTACATCTGTACCTAAAATATAACTTAAATTATTAACATAATATAAATTAATTCTAGATCATATATATATAAATATTAAATAAAATAAAAAAATTTGAACCATTCAAAATATTTTTATATTAAAAAAAATAATAAATAATAACATAAAAACATACTTTAACATTTTAATAAATTAAAAACCTGAAAATAATCTCTTCCATATATACGAATTATTTGAACTAAAATAGATAAACCTAAAGCACCCTCACATACAGAAAAAACTAAAAATAATATAATAAAATATATCTCATTTTCTATTAATCCCAATATTCTAATTAAATTAACAATTAATCTTAAAACTATAAACTCTAATATTAATAATACAATTAATAAATGTTTTCGATTAAATGAAAACACCAATCTCCCTATTAAAAATATTAACAATGATAAAAATTTAAATCTTATAAATATCATTAGTTATTAATCGTTTTAATAGTTTAAATAAAAACTCTGATCTTGTAAATCAAAAATAAATTAATTTTTAAAACTTCAAAAAAAAAAATTATTTTATCAATAATCTCCAAAATTATTATTTTAAATTAAACTATTTTTTGAAATTATAACTCTATATTTAATTATAAATTTAATAATTTTTAGATTATTTCTAATACTAATAATCAACCCTTTATCAATAGGAATTTTAATTCTTATACAAACTTTATTAATTTCTCTATTAATTTGCTTATCTAATCAATCATCTTGATTTGCTTATATTTTATTTTTAACCTTTTTAGGAGGGTTATTAATTTTATTTATTTATACAGCTAGATTCTCTTCTAATGAAATATTTAATTTTAATTTTTACGAAATTATTAATTTAATTATTATTTCTTCAATCTCATTATTAAGATCTTTAATTATTTCAATTAAATTCCCTCATTTAATCGATTACTTTAATAATTTAGAAATATTTCAAATAACTTATAAAAACATATTTTTTAATAACGAAAACATAATAAATAATTCACAACTTTATAGATCAAAATTTATAATAACGTTAATAATAATCTTATATTTATTAATTTCTATAACTATTATTAACAAAATTTCTAATCCATTCAAAGGAACATTCCGAATTAATTAAACTAATGAAAAACTATCTTCCTTTAAAATATAACAACCCTATAATAAAAATTATTTATAGATCTCTAATTAATCTACCAACCCCCTCAAATATTTCTTTTTGATGAAATTTTGGTTCTTTACTAGGATTATGCTTAATAATTCAAATTTTATCTGGATTATTTCTTTCAATACACTATACCCCCCATATTATAATAGCATTCGATAGAGTAAACCACATTTGTCGAGATGTTAACTACGGTTGATTTATTCGAACAATTCATGCAAATGGAGCATCTTTTTTCTTTTTATGCATATTTATTCATATCGGTCGAGGAATATATTATGATTCATTTTATTTATACAAAACATGAACTATAGGAGTATTAATTTTTTTAATTACTATAATAACCGCCTTTATAGGATATGTATTACCCTGAGGACAAATATCATTTTGAGGAGCTACAGTTATTACAAATCTTTTATCAGCAATCCCATATCTAGGAAATTTCATTGTCCAATGAGTATGAGGAGGATTTGCTGTTGATAATGCAACCCTAAATCGATTCTTCACATTTCATTTTATTCTTCCATTTATTATTGCTATTATAGTTATAATTCACTTAATTTTACTCCATGAAACAGGATCAACTAATCCACTAGGAATAAATTCTAATTTAGATAAAATCTCATTTCATCCATTCTTCACATTTAAAGATTTAATGGGATTTTTAATTACCACTATCATACTAACATGATTAACTCTTCTTAATCCATATCTTTTAGGAGATACAGATAACTTTATAGCAGCAAACCCATTAGTAACCCCTATCCACATTCAACCTGAATGATATTTCTTATTTGCTTATGCAATCTTACGATCAATCCCTAATAAATTAGGGGGAATTATTGCTCTTGTTTTATCAGTTATAATTTTATTCACCCTTCCTATTACATTTAATAAAAAAATTAAAGGAAATCAATTTTATCCCTTAAGTCAAATTAATTTTTGATATTTTTCTAACTTATTTATTTTACTCACATGAATTGGAGCCCGATCTATTGAAGACCCATATGTCACAATCGGACAAATTCTAACAATCTTATACTTTTTACATTTTATTATCACCCCACTTTTAACATTTTACTGAGATAAAATATTAAATTACTAATTAATGAGCTTGAAAATAAGCATTTGTTTTGAAAACTTAAGAAAGAATAGCATATTCTATTAATTTAATTATTTTAAATAAGATATTTAAAAATTTTCAATTTTTAAATGAAATCATCAACTATTTATTAGATCTATATACAAATTTTCACAAAACCATTATTTTAAAAACAATGCATTTTTTTTTATAAATATAGTATATAAAAGTTTATAGAAATATAAATTACACCAATTCTCCTTAAATTTTATGTAAAATTTAATTATTTTCTTTTCTTTAAAAGCGAGTATCAATAAAATTAAAACTAAAGACCAAATCTTCCTATAATTAATAAATAAGATATTTAAAAATTTTCAATTTTTAAATGAAATCATCAACTATTTATTAGATCTATATACAAATTTTCACAAAACCATTATTTTAAAAACAATGCATTTTTTTTTTATAAATATAGTATATAAAAGTTTATAGAGATATAAATTACACCAATTCTCCTTAAATTTTATGTAAAATTTAATTATTTTCTTTTCTTTAAAAGCGAGTATCAATAAAATTAAAACTAAAGACCAAATCTTCCTATAATTAATAAATAAGATATTTAAAAATTTTCAATTTTTAAATGAAATCATCAACTATTTATTAGATCTATATACAAATTTTCACAAAACCATTATTTTAAAAACAATGCATTTTTTTTTATAAATATAGTATATAAAAGTTTATAGAGATATAAATTACACCAATTCTCCTTAAATTTTATGTAAAATTTAATTATTTTCTTTTCTTTAAAAGTGAGTATCAATAAAATTAAAACTAAAGACCAAATCTTCCTATAATTAATAAATAAGATATTTAAAAATTTTCAATTTTTAAATGAAATCATCAACTATTTATTAGATCTATATACAAATTTTCACAAAACCATTATTTTAAAAACAATGCATTTTTTTTTATAAATATAGTATATAAAAGTTTATAGAAATATAAATTACACCAATTCTCCTTAAATTTTATGTAAAATTTAATTATTTTCTTTTCTTTAAAAGCGAGTATCAATAAAATTAAAACTAAAAACCAAATCTTCCTATAATTAATAAATAAGATATTTAAAAATTTTCAATTTTTAAATGAAATCATCAACTATTTATTAGATCTATATACAAATTTTCACAAAACCATTATTTTAAAAACAATGCATTTTTTTTTATAAATATAGTATATAAAAGTTTATAGAGATATAAATTACACCAATTCTCCTTAAATTTTATGTAAAATTTAATTATTTTCTTTTCTTTAAAAGCGAGTATCAATAAAATTAAAACTAAAGACCAAATCTTCCTATAATTAATAAATAAGATATTTAAAAATTTTCAATTTTTAAATGAAATCATCAACTATTTATTAGATCTATATACAAATTTTCACAAAACCATTATTTTAAAAACAATGCATTTTTTTTATAAATATAGTATATAAAAGTTTATAGAGATATAAATTACACCAATTCTCCTTAAATTTTATGTAAAGTTTAATTATTTTCTTTTCTTTAAAAGCGAGTATCAATAAAATTAAAACTAAAGACCAAATCTTCCTATAATTAATAAATAAGATATTTAAAAATTTTCAATTTTTAAATGAAATCATCAACTATTTATTAGATCTATATACAAATTTTCACAAAACCATTATTTTAAAAACAATGCATTTTTTTTATAAATATAGTATATAAAAGTTTATAGAGATATAAATTACACCAATTCTCCTTAAATTTTATGTAAAATTTAATTATTTTCTTTTCTTTAAAAGCGAGTATCAATAAAATTAAAACTAAAAACCAAATCTTCCTATAATTAATAAATAAGATATTTAAAAATTTTCAATTTTTAAATGAAATCATCAACTATTTATTAGATCTATATACAAATTTTCACAAAACCATTATTTTAAAAACAATGCATTTTTTTTATAAATATAGTATATAAAAGTTTATAGAGATATAAATTACACCAATTCTCCTTAAATTTTATGTAAAATTTAATTATTTTCTTTTCTTTAAAAGCGAGTATCAATAAAATTAAAACTAAAGACCAAATCTTCCTATAATTAATAAATAAGATATTTAAAAATTTTCAATTTTTAAATGAAATCATCAACTATTTATTAGATCTATATACAAATTTTCACAAAACCATTATTTTAAAAACAATGCATTTTTTTATAAGTATAGTATATAAAAGTTTATAGAGATATAAATTACACCAATTCTCCTTAAATTTTATGTAAAATTTAATTATTTTCTTTTCTTTAAAAGCGAGTATCAATAAAATTAAAACTAAAGACCAAATCTTCCTGTAATTAATAAATAAGATATTTAAAAATTTTCAATTTTTAAATGAAATCATCAACTATTTATTAGATCTATATACAAATTTTCACAAAACCATTATTTTAAAAACAATGCATTTTTTTTATAAATATAGTATATAAAAGTTTATAGAGATATAAATTACACCAATTCTCCTTAAATTTTATGTAAAATTTAATTATTTTCTTTTCTTTAAAAGCGAGTATCAATAAAATTAAAACTAAAAACCAAATCTTCCTATAATTAATAAATAAGATATTTAAAAATTTTCAATTTTTAAATGAAATCATCAACTATTTATTAGATCTATATACAAATTTTCACAAAACCATTATTTTAAAAACAATGCATTTTTTTTATAAATATAGTATATAAAAGTTTATAGAGATATAAATTACACCAATTCTCCTTAAATTTTATGTAAAATTTAATTATTTTCTTTTCTTTAAAAGCGAGTATCAATAAAATTAAAACTAAAGATCAAATCTTCCTATAATTAATAAATAAGATATTTAAAAATTTTCAATTTTTAAATGAAATCATCAACTATTTATTAGATCTATATACAAATTTTCACAAAACCATTATTTTAAAAACAATGCATTTTTTTTTATAAATATAGTATATAAAAGTTTATAGAAATATAAATTACACCAATTCTCCTTAAATTTTATGTAAAATTTAATTATTTTCTTTTCTTTAAAAGCGAGTATCAATAAAATTAAAACTAAAGACCAAATCTTCCTATAATTAATAAATAAGATATTTAAAAATTTTCAATTTTTAGATGAAATCATCAACTATTTATTAGATCTATATACAAATTTTCACAAAACCATTATTTTAAAAACAATGCATTTTTTTTATAAATATAGTATATAAAAGTTTATAGAAATATAAATTACACCAATTCTCCTTAAATTTTATGTAAAATTTAATTATTTTCTTTTCTTTAAAAGCGAGTATCAATAAAATTAAAACTAAAGACCAAATCTTCCTATAATTAATAAATAAGATATTTAAAAATTTTCAATTTTTAAATGAAATCATCAACTATTTATTAGATCTATATACAAATTTTCACAAAACCATTATTTTAAAAACAATGCATTTTTTTTTATAAATATAGTATATAAAAGTTTATAGAGATATAAATTACACCAATTCTCCTTAAATTTTATGTAAAATTTAATTATTTTCTTTTCTTTAAAAACGAGTATCAATAAAATTAAAACTAAAGACCAAATCTTCCTATAATTAATAAATAAGATATTTAAAAATTTTCAATTTTTAAATGAAATCATCAACTATTTATTAGATCTATATACAAATTTTCACAAAACCATTATTTTAAAAACAATGCATTTTTTTTTATAAATATAGTATATAAAAGTTTATAGAAATATAAATTACACCAATTCTCCTTAAATTTTATGTAAAATTTAATTATTTTCTTTTCTTTAAAAGCGAGTATCAATAAAATTAAAACTAAAGACCAAATCTTTCTATAATTAATAAATAAGATATTTAAAAATTTTCAATTTTTAAATGAAATCATCAACTATTTATTAGATCTATATACAAATTTTCACAAAACCATTATTTTAAAAACAATGCATTTTTTTATAAGTATAGTATATAAAAGTTTATAGAGATATAAATTACACCAATTCTCCTTAAATTTTATGTAAAATTTAATTATTTTCTTTTCTTTAAAAGCGAGTATCAATAAAATTAAAACTAAAGACCAAATCTTCCTATAATTAATAAATAAGATATTTAAAAATTTTCAATTTTTAAATGAAATCATCAACTATTTATTAGATCTATATACAAATTTTCACAAAACCATTATTTTAAAAACAATGCATTTTTTTATAAGTATAGTATATAAAAGTTTATAGAGATATAAATTACACCAATTCTCCTTAAATTTTATGTAAAATTTAATTATT
>NW_028233067.1:0-28158 GCF_057557595.1 Rhyacophila brunnea
AAATCGAAAAAGTTAGTATTTTAGATGATTAGGAATATAAAAAAAATTAAAAAAAAAAGAAGAAAAAAAACATTTTTATTCGTTAACTTAAAAAATTTACTAACTTTCTATAACATTTAACAGATAAAAATTGCCTATTATAGCATTATCCACCTTTTATTTTCGTACGTAAGAAACATGCCTAAAATATAATATAAATGTACATCGAAGTCAATAAAATAAAAAAAGACAACTTAATCATATATTATTGTCTTTATAAGATATAAACATTTGTTCAATGGGATATATTATTAATTTTGCAAAAAAAGAAAAAAATAATAGGCCCCTTAGACTTTCTACTGAATTCTCGAATAAAAATAATATTTATTTAATGTGTATGTCATCGTTTGCCAAACCAATTTTATTATTCTTTTTATTGTATGAAAGATAATTATACGTAGAAAAGCCACTAAAACAAAGAAAAAAAATAGTAGCCTAAATCCCGACATAAAAGTTTCAGAAACAAGAAAAAGACAATATTTATGTTTTTTCTCAGTATGCTGCATATAAAAAGATTGTTTCCATATAAAATAGAATTCTATTATAAGAAAAAAAATCACCTTTTTTCACATTTCATAAAATTATAACGAAAATCGCAAATAATATGTCATATGAATTGAAAAAAACACTTCTTTATGATTTTGATATTATTGAAGCATTAAAGTCTTCTTTTCTAAACAAACTTGGCTTGGTCTTAAGTTTTTTTTTCGAAACAGAAATAGATATGGCAACACATAAAACTTAAAATTGACCGATAAATCAATAAATTCACCTTTTACAATGTAAAATAGACTTAAAAACATATTTACAGATATCCGCCATGGCTAAGAGAGTATACAAAATATCTGTTATAATGCAAAATAAAAAAAACTTGATATAGCTAATTTCATGGTATAATATACAATAAAAAAGAGATTTTTCTTCATCATAAACGTCAAAAATCGTATTTAATATGCCAATATTATCATTGTCGTAGTTTTTTTATGCTAGCGGACATATTCAACTGAACTTATTCGGCTTTTCAGGTGACTCGATCCAGCTAAAATATAAAAATAAACATAAAAAAAGACAAAGACAACGTTTATTTGCATGAAATATATTTAAAATATGTTTTTATTTACATCGCAGACATCTTTTGCTATAATAGAGCATAAAAAATTAATAATATAACATAGCACATAGAATATTAATAAAAAAAATCGACTATTATCATAAATTTATCATGGAATAAGCTTTTTATTTTAACATACAAGATATATACATAACCAGAAAGAAGAAAAATAATATATATAAATGATAATAAAACAAAAAAAGCTTCTTAAAATGTGAGAATGAAAGAATAAAAATCAATAATATTACAGATTATGCTATTTAAAATAGAAAAAAAAGACATAATTATATTAAAAAGAACAAATACTATTAGAAATCATACTATAGTAGTGCCTAGAACTAAAGGTATTTATAATAACCAAATAAAAGGTTATGACAATAGAAGATGATTTATTTCGTTTTTTCAAACAATTATACGTTTTTATACATTTTTGTATCTTTTTTGAATAACTTGTCAATTTTTTGTTATAAATGAATAAACGATCTAACTTTATCGATTTTACCAGTATATTTCTTTATATGAAAAAGAAAAAAAATTCTAAAAAAATAATAATTTCTTAACAATAGAATCTTAAACAAAGGTTTTGCATAATATAACTCACCAATATAGTTTTATCATCACTTTTTTTATAAATACTCTAACTGTATGAAAATATTTATGTTAAAAGAATTATGTAGAACAAATAATGAGAAGTTCTTTAAAGTTGGAAAATCCAGTATAATGTATATTATAGATATATATATTAATTATTGAAGAATTATGCCAATCTAATGTGTTTATTGGAAATTCATTAATTGATAGATTTAATATCCAAAAAAGCGCAAAAAACTAAAATTTTCAGAGAAATGAACATAAAATGTGCAAAATTTTATAATACAAATTATAAAAAAGAAAGTAATAAGGTTTAATTATACTTTTACAGCAAAAAGAACAAATAAAAATGGTAAGATGTTAATAAAATTATAGATAAGAGCACGTAAAAAGTATATAATCGCCGAAAAAAACATGCAAATAATATAATAGTTACCATAAAAACCAATAACAAACATGGAAATTAGCGACATAGTTACAATGAAGTTGTATTTTACTGATATAAATCGCATAAGAATATAGTATTTGTATTCAAGGATAAAGTTACCAACTTGTAGATTTTCTAATCCATCATATAGATTATATAGTATAAATTCAAATAAAAATATGACGGAGATATATAGTGCTGTGATCATTTTTAGAATATATTCCAAATTTTAATAAAAATAACGCGATATTTAAAAACTAAAGCGATAAATAAGGGGGAAAAAAATAAAATTTAGTGAAATGTAAAGAAAAATAATGGTCAAAACTGAACTATATTTATCCTTGATCTAGAAAAGTATAAAAAATGTACGATTATCATTTATTATCTGTAGTTTTACTTTTATTTTAAAAAGAAACCGGTTGAAGAATATCCAACAGGATTTTAAAAACCAAAAAATATAACGATTCATTTATTAATTAGTTTAAATTACAGAAAATATAATTTTGTGGTATTAGAATCGCACCTTTTAGAGAAAATAAATAAATAAAACCTATTCTAACATTCGGTGATACATTAATAGTACCATATAAAGAAACAATATGTGAACTTTATTAAAAAAAAGAACAAATCAAGATTATTATCTATAATATAGATCAAAAAGGTATTAATTATACAGATTAAACGTCTCTTAGAAGCTAAATATTATTAAAATATAAGATGCAAGCTTGAATAAATAGTTAACAAATAAATATCTCAAAATCTTTTATTTCGAATGAAAAACGTATAACATAAAAATAAAACTGCAAATCTTGATTTATAATATCGAATAAATAATATTTAGAGTTTAATATTCACAATGTATATTTTATTCGACCCACGTCTAAAATAATTTAAAAAATTATAAATCTTCGGAGTATACCATAATTCTTGAATAAAATTTCAAAAATATGAAAATTCTACTATAATATTTTAGTCTAACAGTAAAGTATGCCAATTCAATAATTTATGTGGATAAAACCATGAATTTTTAAATCTAGAAATGTAAAATTTATGTTCACATTTGAATAGCTAACTATTAGATTTTTAGTAAATGCAAGATAATTAAATTAATAAAGCTTCATTTATACTAAAAAGAGGAATGAATGCACATAAAATTGTTTTTAAATATAATAATAATTTTTCTAGTTTTCATCAATTTGTACAAAAAACCAAGATATGATTTATATTTACACATAGAAATGAATTCTAATATAACATTCGATTTTTGATTTTATTTATATAAAAACAGAAACAGTATACAGAATTTATCATAATGTAATAGTTATATCGATTAAAAATGGATCAAGAAAATCTTTTACCAACAATAGATCAAAATAATATTTAATATACATTTTAAACATATTAAACAGTTCATCAGTATATAATGTATAAAAATATATGATTTAACATGTAAAGAGGTTTCTCTACAAATTATTTGCGATTTTTTGTTTTTTTAAAATACAGATAACAATCTTTTAAGCATACAAATATACACAGTCTTTTAAAATAATAAGATATAATCTATAAAACATACATAGTCAAACATACAAAAATCCTATTGAAATAGTTAAAAATAAAAAAATATATTTAGTAATATTCAAACTTTTTTATTAAAAAAAAAAAGAGTTAGATACTATTATGCAATTAAATATAATGATTGAAATAGTTATACATGTAAATCGAAAACAATGATTCTTGACAATGAAAAAAAAAACTTATTTATTCTGACATGACTTAGAAAGCAATTTATAAAGAAATAAAACACGTTCAGCATAAACAGGAAAAAAACTTTATTTTTTGAATGTTTTATTTCAGAACTATATAATAGATAAACTATTTTTTATTGTTCATGGATTACAAATAAAAGCTTCGATATTTAGCAAAAAAAACCCTTTATATACATTTTTTATAAAACTACGAGATTATTAATGTTTCAATATTTCTTTAAAACAAAGAATGTATTTTTTATGTCAATCGAATAGAATTACATATCACGAATTGATATAAGCTTTTAATATATAAGATACACACTCGTAATTACTTTTGTCAACATCTTATTCTATTAACAATAAATATAAAAAATTTCATATATACTACCATTTAAATAGAATATTTTTATTAAATCCAGATTTTTAGCTGATAAGACGAAAACCGTATTTAATGTATTTTCAATAAAAATTACGCTTTTTGATCATTTAAAGAATCTTTAAATAAAAGAGTGGTTGAATCTTGCAATAAAATTATTTATATATGCTATATTTTGTGATTTAGCACAGATTTGGATGTTTTTTTTTAGATGCACATAAGTGATAAAAGGCTATTGAGTTTGTAAAGAACTTCAACGCCTAATTATTTACCTCACTAAACTGGACGCTATTATAAGAAAAAATAACTATACATGAGTCGGGAATATATATAAACCAGCATAAAAGATTGCAAAAAATCAACATAAACGTGTAGTAAATCTATTTTTATAAGAGAACCATAAAAAGGGATTATCATATATAAAATATATGCTTTTTTGTTTATAAATACACCTATCCAATGGAATGTAATTTATATTTACTTTGCACTGCGCATTTTATAATAATGTTCATTTTTTATATATTATTGTAGATTTTTTAAACATGAAAAATATAAAAAAATGTCTAGTTACTATTTTTATTATATAGATAATACATTAAGAACAAATTTTATATGGCAAAAAACAGAAAATGAATCTACTTAAATATATAGATGCACAGAAAAATATGTCATTTCAATCATTTAGGGTAGACAATGTATTTAACTAACACTGTATTCTAAAATGTACATTTTTTCTTTATCCTAGCTATACTTTTTAGCACCTTTTGAGTTGTTTTAACGGTATTTAGTATGTAAAATATATGATTTATGATCACGAAACCTATATTAGGTAATCTGCGGCAGTTCAATCCAATAAAAAAGCCTTGGTCGTTAGCTACTTACAGAATAAGCACCTTTTATAGCAGCTTAGGCGACTATATATATCAAATAGCATATAAATCTATTTATAACTTTGCAAATTACCTTTTTCAGATTAGAAATCATAAAATTTGACGTTTTTAAAACTTTAGCATCCAGATTCAATCTCAAAATCATACCTAATTTACAGAAATATATTATCTAAGAGTGTGTATAGGTTACATAAATTCCATTATTCAGTAAAAATTCTATCTCAGTGTAATAAGATATCGATCAAGTTAGTATTTTAGATGATTAGAATTACAAAAAAATTTCATATAATTATAAAAAAAAAGAAGAAAAAAACATAAATCTTGTTTTACTAGATCGCAAAAAGCTTATTTAGATGTTCAATGTAGAAAAATCTCTGAGTTTAGTATTATCCATCCCTTTTTTCGTATATAAGAAACATACTTAAAAAATCCTATTTAAAAGACATCAAAGTCAATTTAATGATATCAAAATCTTGTTTTATAATTGAATATTTTATTAAGATATAAAAATATATTCAATATTTTATGTAATTGATCATTAAAAGAAAAAATAATAATAGGACCCTTAAACTTTCTACTAAAATCCCATATCAAAATACATCAAGCATAATCTATATTGATTTAAAATTCAAAACATTTTTTTTCGATTTGGTTTATATGATAGTTATTATCACATAAAAAAACCACTAAAATTAAGAAAAAAAATAGTCGACTAAATCCACACATAAAAGTTTCAGAAACAAGAAAAATATAAAATTTATGATTTTCTTAGTATTTTACGTTTTTAAAAAATAATTTCAATAAGAAAACTTAATTTTATCATAAGAAAAAAAATCCCATTTTTTGCGATGTTCATTAGTTATAAAAAAATCGCAGATAATGAAAAATATGTGATAGCCAGAATGTGTTTCTTAGCTTATCATAGATTGAACAGCTTGTAAAAATTGGTTTTTTCGGTAAACAGGGCTTGGTTCTAGGTTTTTTTTAAGACAGAAAGAAATATGGCAACACATAAAACTCGGAATTGACCAAAAAATCAATAAATTCACCTTTTCTAAATAACGAAACCTAGTAAAACATATGTACAAATTTTAGCTATGTCTAATAGAGTATATAAATATCCATTATAAAATAAAAAAATCTTAAATATAACCAAGTTGGTTATGGCTATATATACACAAAAAGATGATTTTATCTTCTATCGACTTTAGATAATGTATTCTTCATGTCATAAATTATCATTGTACTATTTCTTTCTGTGCTAGTGGACATATTTATCACCACTTATTCGGCTATTCAGCGACATAATTCAGCTAAAAGTAATAAAATTATGTTTAAAATATGATTGATATGTCTTTTTGTTACAAACGAAATGCATAAAACTTGTTTTTTCTCATCTCGCTGCAGACATATTATATTTAAAATAGCATAGAACATCGATAATATAACATGACGCATGAAATATTTATAATAAAAATGACGAATAACATTAAATATTAAATAAAAGATTGTTTTTTTAACATAAAGGATTTTTTCTAATCAAATAGAAGAGTAGAAAACCGCCTATATAAAGAAAAAAACCAAAAGATTGGTATAAATATGATAATAGAGCCACAAATAATCAATAAAAATTACAATTTATGCGGAAAAAAATAAAACAATAACTATAGTTTTCTATCAGAGACGTAATTTATATATCAATATTATCATATTAGAGCATTAAACTGAAAATATTTACATAAAATTCTAATATCTAGTGTCGAAAATATAAAATATTGCGTTTGAATTTTCAATCTATTTATATTTCCTTTGAAAACTTCATTTTCTTAAAAGATGAATCCATTATTAGATTATACTAAATTACTAAGCACGAAAACTATTTCGATTTCGGCAGTATATTTCTATATACATGAAAAATAAAAAAAAACTTAAAAATATAATAATTTATTAACAAGAGAGTCTTAAACAAAGAAATAAATAACAAATAAAAATACATATAATTAAATCACAAAAATTTTAATATTATTGTTTAATTGACAAATAATCTTAACATAATAAAATATTTATGGTTTTGAATATTATAAAGAACGATTGATGTGAAGATCTTTAGAACCAGAAAATCTAGTTTAATGTATATAATAGACATATATATGTATATTACTATTATAAATGTCAATATTAAGAATTTTATGGTGATTTAATAATTGATAGATTTTAAATGAAAATTTAAATAAAATCAGAAGAATATTAAGGATAAATAATTTATAAAAAAAAATATAATAGTTTGTAAAAAAATGGTTAAAAAATATAATAAAATATATCACAATTTATTGTATCATTATATATTAAATATTTTTCTTTTTTGTTATTCTTTCTCGTAATCCAATTTAAAAGAAAATTTGAATGTTTTGATAACTATATTTTATATCTAGAAAGTTATAAATTAGAATAGAAAAACAATATGCATGCATATAATTAAATTTAAGAGTGTTTTTCTAACATCACGATATGTTCGAATATCTTAATCTAAAGATAAAATATCCAATAATAACAAAAAAAAATAAAATAGAATGAATATATTTTTTATTTATAATAAAAAGAAAAAACCATTGTTCAGAATTTAAAGATAAATATTATAAAAGTAATAAGAATTAATTTTACTTTTACAATAAAAAAGTAAATTATTAATAATTTTGTGGATTAAGGGATGGTAAAGGGACAAAAAAATATTAAAAACCATAAAAATGGTGGTATAATTATCATTGAAAAGGATAAAACATATAAATCTCCTATAAATAATGGCATTATTACAATTTAGTTATATATTTATGATCTACATTGCATAAGAATACAAAAACATTAACTTTCGGACTTTAATGTTATCATAGCGATGATTAAAAAGATAAACTAAAATAGAAAATCTGATAAAGGATATACAGAGAGATTATTATTTTTCGAATATATGTCTTCTTTTCAGAAAAAAAACGCTTAAATATTAACTCAATGGATAAAATATCAGTATATGACAAAAATTCGGTGAAATAGACGGAAATATCAAGGTAAAAATCGTATAATTTAATTTCCTTATCTAGAAAAGGGGTAAATTTGATCAATGACCATTTTAGTGAGCTTTTTTAGATAAAGGGCAAAAGAAAACTGTTGAGAACATAACACAGGTTTATAAAAACTAAAAAATAAAAGGATTCATAAATTTATATTCATCAATTCTAGTAAAATATAATTTTTTTTATAAGAATCGCGCACTTTTTACAAAAAATAAATAAATGAAAGATATTCTAGTATTAGCTTATTATAAATCATAAAATATAATTTCATATAAAGTAACAATATTAAACCTTTATATACATTCTTAAGTAAAATTCAAAATGCATAAATCAAGTTTATTATATGTAAAATAAAGCAAAACAGGATATTTAACATATACGATAAAACATCTTATAGAAGCTAAAGATTATTAATACATTAAGACACAAAATTGAATTATTATAAGCAAATAATTATATCCAACGAAAAACGAAAAACATAAAAACAAAAAAGCAAATGTTGATATAGAAATAATATCAAATAATTATTCAATTTACAGTGTATATTTAATTTATTAAACCCATGTCTTTAGTCATTGTAAAATTTGAACCTTCGATTGAATCTTGCTAAAAAAAATTTCAAAAATTAATTTATTTAACCCATGTCTATAATCATTGTAAAATTTGAACCTTCAGACAAAATCCATCTTTATAAAATTTCAAAAAAAAAAATTACAAAATTGATTTTATTTAACCCACGTCTTAAATCATTATAAAACATATATCTTCGGAATATATCATAATTCTTGTATATAATTCTAAAAATATAAAAATTACACTTCAATATTCTAGTGAAACAGTAAATGCTTGGCAATTCAATATTTACATCATTTATGTGGATAAAACCATGAATTTTCAAATCTAGAAATATAAAATTTATGTTCATATTTGAAAAGCTAACTATTAGATTTATTAAAAAATGGAAGATAAATAGCAACAAAATTGGTTTAAAATATAATAATAAATTTTCTAGTTTTTATCGATTTGTAAAAAAAACAACAAATATATTATTTAGTTTAACAAATAAAAAAAAAATCTAAAATAACATACGATTTTTGATTTTATTTATATAAAAACAGAAACAGAAACAAAATTTATCATAATGTAATAGTTATATCGATTAGAGAATAAATATAAAAACATTATATTACGCTATTCAAATCAAATATAATAAAGTATAAAATAATAAAATAGTTCATATAGAAGAAGTTTCTCTGGAAATAAATGTTTTTTGATGTTAATTAAATGACGCAAAAAAACTATAACGCATATGAATAAACTCAGTTTTTTAAAATATCAGAGAAGGATCTATAAAAGTATATATAGTAAAACAAAAATATCGTTTTTAAATAGTTAAACATATAAAAATCTAACGAGTAATATTCAAACCTATTTATAAGAAAAAAAATAGTTATGCAATTAAATATTAATCTTTAAATAGTTAAACATATAATTCGAAATCAATTATCTATAAAAACAAAAAAAAAACTTTTTTTATTCACACAAGGCTTAGTATGCAATTTTATAAACAAATAAAACAGATTATCAAGAAAAGGGAAAAAAACATTGTATTTTTAAGATCAAACTTACACTACGATACAGAGGATAAGTTTTAATAGTTACAGTTCATGGATTTTAAAAACGAAAACTTCAAATAGTAGCAGAAGGAATTGCATAAAAAACCTTTTTTATATTGTTTCATACCACTAATAGTATTTTTTATCGTTTTTGTCAAACACGGATATGTGATTTTTTATGTCAATCGAATAGATTTAACATCACAAATAAATGTAAACTTTTACTATAGAAAAAAGCATCAGAACTTATTTGTGATAACTTTTGTAGACAATTCATTCTATCAAACATAAATATATTAAATATATTAAATATCTAAAATACAACAATTTAAATAATGCAAGTTATATAAAATCCAGGTTTTATGTTGCCAAGAAATTACGAAAAATGTATTTATTACATTTTTGGATATAATTTTAAAATATTTGGCTGTTGAAGCAATCTTAAAATATAAAAGTGATTATATATTGCAATTATATCACTTATTTATGTTTTATTCCGTAATATATACATATTTTGATGTTTTTTTTTCATTACAAAAAAGTGATAAAAGGCTATGAAATTTGTAAAAGACATCAATGGCTTTATATTTTATTCACTAAAACTGAAAGATTTTAGATGAAGATTAACTGATCATTGAAAACATGGTAAGAAATAATATCATAAACGAGTGATAAATATAATAATAGAGTCGCCCCTACCCTAGAAGGGCGACTCTATTGTTGTGTTCATTGCATCGTAATTCTAAAAATATAAATCTATTTTTTTTATAGAAACATAAAACATAGATTATCATATATAAATTGTCGAATATTTTGCTATAAAATACACTTTTTACAATAAAATTAAGTATTATTTATTTGCACTAGATATAAGATCAACATGTATTGTATTTTTGTATGTTTTTTTATCTTTTTAAACATAACAAATCTACAAAAAGGCTTGCTACTTTTTTATTATATGATAAATGCATTATAAATAAATGTTATAAGAAAAAAATATAAAATAAAACTATCAATAACTAGATGTTAATAGAAAAATGTCATGCATATTCTTATATATTTAGGAAATAGTATGTAAAAAGCACTGTATTTTAAAATAGACATTTTTTCTCTATTCTAGCTCAACTATTTAACACTTTATGGATTTTTTTAACAACAATTCGCTATAAATGTACTATTATAGTTATATTCAACATTAGACGTGTTAATTTGCGGTAGTATAATACCAAAAAGAGTTTTTATTCAGCTATCTAACAGAATTAGCATCTCTTAATAGTTATTTAGGTGACTTTTTGTATCAAATAGCATATAACTCACCTGACTAGTTTATAAAAAATCACTTTCTTCAAATTTATGATCATTAAATCTGTTGTTTGTTTTACTTTAGCAAGCA
The DNA here is from genome assembly GCF_057557595.1 of Rhyacophila brunnea. Classification (NCBI taxonomy): domain Eukaryota; kingdom Metazoa; phylum Arthropoda; class Insecta; order Trichoptera; family Rhyacophilidae; genus Rhyacophila; species Rhyacophila brunnea. Next base: position 11,257 of record NW_028233067.1, read on the forward strand.
GATTTAAGCTCAAAAACATGTCTATTTTACCAAAATGTGTTATCGATGAGTGTGTATAATGTACAAAAATTACTATATTTAGTTTTTATTTCATCTCAGTGTTATAACAAATCGAAAAAGTTAGTATTTTAGATGATTAGGAATATAAAAAAAATTAAAAAAAAAAGAAGAAAAAAAACATTTTTATTCGTTAACTTAAAAAATTTACTAACTTTCTATAACATTTAACAGATAAAAATTGCCTATTATAGCATTATCCACCTTTTATTTTCGTACGTAAGAAACATGCCTAAAATATAATATAAATGTACATCGAAGTCAATAAAATAAAAAAAGACAACTTAATCATATATTATTGTCTTTATAAGATATAAACATTTGTTCAATGGGATATATTATTAATTTTGCAAAAAAAGAAAAAAATAATAGGCCCCTTAGACTTTCTACTGAATTCTCGAATAAAAATAATATTTATTTAATGTGTATGTCATCGTTTGCCAAACCAATTTTATTATTCTTTTTATTGTATGAAAGATAATTATACGTAGAAAAGCCACTAAAACAAAGAAAAAAAATAGTAGCCTAAATCCCGACATAAAAGTTTCAGAAACAAGAAAAAGACAATATTTATGTTTTTTCTCAGTATGCTGCATATAAAAAGATTGTTTCCATATAAAATAGAATTCTATTATAAGAAAAAAAATCACCTTTTTTCACATTTCATAAAATTATAACGAAAATCGCAAATAATATGTCATATGAATTGAAAAAAACACTTCTTTATGATTTTGATATTATTGAAGCATTAAAGTCTTCTTTTCTAAACAAACTTGGCTTGGTCTTAAGTTTTTTTTTCGAAACAGAAATAGATATGGCAACACATAAAACTTAAAATTGACCGATAAATCAATAAATTCACCTTTTACAATGTAAAATAGACTTAAAAACATATTTACAGATATCCGCCATGGCTAAGAGAGTATACAAAATATCTGTTATAATGCAAAATAAAAAAAACTTGATATAGCTAATTTCATGGTATAATATACAATAAAAAAGAGATTTTTCTTCATCATAAACGTCAAAAATCGTATTTAATATGCCAATATTATCATTGTCGTAGTTTTTTTATGCTAGCGGACATATTCAACTGAACTTATTCGGCTTTTCAGGTGACTCGATCCAGCTAAAATATAAAAATAAACATAAAAAAAGACAAAGACAACGTTTATTTGCATGAAATATATTTAAAATATGTTTTTATTTACATCGCAGACATCTTTTGCTATAATAGAGCATAAAAAATTAATAATATAACATAGCACATAGAATATTAATAAAAAAAATCGACTATTATCATAAATTTATCATGGAATAAGCTTTTTATTTTAACATACAAGATATATACATAACCAGAAAGAAGAAAAATAATATATATAAATGATAATAAAACAAAAAAAGCTTCTTAAAATGTGAGAATGAAAGAATAAAAATCAATAATATTACAGATTATGCTATTTAAAATAGAAAAAAAAGACATAATTATATTAAAAAGAACAAATACTATTAGAAATCATACTATAGTAGTGCCTAGAACTAAAGGTATTTATAATAACCAAATAAAAGGTTATGACAATAGAAGATGATTTATTTCGTTTTTTCAAACAATTATACGTTTTTATACATTTTTGTATCTTTTTTGAATAACTTGTCAATTTTTTGTTATAAATGAATAAACGATCTAACTTTATCGATTTTACCAGTATATTTCTTTATATGAAAAAGAAAAAAAATTCTAAAAAAATAATAATTTCTTAACAATAGAATCTTAAACAAAGGTTTTGCATAATATAACTCACCAATATAGTTTTATCATCACTTTTTTTATAAATACTCTAACTGTATGAAAATATTTATGTTAAAAGAATTATGTAGAACAAATAATGAGAAGTTCTTTAAAGTTGGAAAATCCAGTATAATGTATATTATAGATATATATATTAATTATTGAAGAATTATGCCAATCTAATGTGTTTATTGGAAATTCATTAATTGATAGATTTAATATCCAAAAAAGCGCAAAAAACTAAAATTTTCAGAGAAATGAACATAAAATGTGCAAAATTTTATAATACAAATTATAAAAAAGAAAGTAATAAGGTTTAATTATACTTTTACAGCAAAAAGAACAAATAAAAATGGTAAGATGTTAATAAAATTATAGATAAGAGCACGTAAAAAGTATATAATCGCCGAAAAAAACATGCAAATAATATAATAGTTACCATAAAAACCAATAACAAACATGGAAATTAGCGACATAGTTACAATGAAGTTGTATTTTACTGATATAAATCGCATAAGAATATAGTATTTGTATTCAAGGATAAAGTTACCAACTTGTAGATTTTCTAATCCATCATATAGATTATATAGTATAAATTCAAATAAAAATATGACGGAGATATATAGTGCTGTGATCATTTTTAGAATATATTCCAAATTTTAATAAAAATAACGCGATATTTAAAAACTAAAGCGATAAATAAGGGGGAAAAAAATAAAATTTAGTGAAATGTAAAGAAAAATAATGGTCAAAACTGAACTATATTTATCCTTGATCTAGAAAAGTATAAAAAATGTACGATTATCATTTATTATCTGTAGTTTTACTTTTATTTTAAAAAGAAACCGGTTGAAGAATATCCAACAGGATTTTAAAAACCAAAAAATATAACGATTCATTTATTAATTAGTTTAAATTACAGAAAATATAATTTTGTGGTATTAGAATCGCACCTTTTAGAGAAAATAAATAAATAAAACCTATTCTAACATTCGGTGATACATTAATAGTACCATATAAAGAAACAATATGTGAACTTTATTAAAAAAAAGAACAAATCAAGATTATTATCTATAATATAGATCAAAAAGGTATTAATTATACAGATTAAACGTCTCTTAGAAGCTAAATATTATTAAAATATAAGATGCAAGCTTGAATAAATAGTTAACAAATAAATATCTCAAAATCTTTTATTTCGAATGAAAAACGTATAACATAAAAATAAAACTGCAAATCTTGATTTATAATATCGAATAAATAATATTTAGAGTTTAATATTCACAATGTATATTTTATTCGACCCACGTCTAAAATAATTTAAAAAATTATAAATCTTCGGAGTATACCATAATTCTTGAATAAAATTTCAAAAATATGAAAATTCTACTATAATATTTTAGTCTAACAGTAAAGTATGCCAATTCAATAATTTATGTGGATAAAACCATGAATTTTTAAATCTAGAAATGTAAAATTTATGTTCACATTTGAATAGCTAACTATTAGATTTTTAGTAAATGCAAGATAATTAAATTAATAAAGCTTCATTTATACTAAAAAGAGGAATGAATGCACATAAAATTGTTTTTAAATATAATAATAATTTTTCTAGTTTTCATCAATTTGTACAAAAAACCAAGATATGATTTATATTTACACATAGAAATGAATTCTAATATAACATTCGATTTTTGATTTTATTTATATAAAAACAGAAACAGTATACAGAATTTATCATAATGTAATAGTTATATCGATTAAAAATGGATCAAGAAAATCTTTTACCAACAATAGATCAAAATAATATTTAATATACATTTTAAACATATTAAACAGTTCATCAGTATATAATGTATAAAAATATATGATTTAACATGTAAAGAGGTTTCTCTACAAATTATTTGCGATTTTTTGTTTTTTTAAAATACAGATAACAATCTTTTAAGCATACAAATATACACAGTCTTTTAAAATAATAAGATATAATCTATAAAACATACATAGTCAAACATACAAAAATCCTATTGAAATAGTTAAAAATAAAAAAATATATTTAGTAATATTCAAACTTTTTTATTAAAAAAAAAAAGAGTTAGATACTATTATGCAATTAAATATAATGATTGAAATAGTTATACATGTAAATCGAAAACAATGATTCTTGACAATGAAAAAAAAAACTTATTTATTCTGACATGACTTAGAAAGCAATTTATAAAGAAATAAAACACGTTCAGCATAAACAGGAAAAAAACTTTATTTTTTGAATGTTTTATTTCAGAACTATATAATAGATAAACTATTTTTTATTGTTCATGGATTACAAATAAAAGCTTCGATATTTAGCAAAAAAAACCCTTTATATACATTTTTTATAAAACTACGAGATTATTAATGTTTCAATATTTCTTTAAAACAAAGAATGTATTTTTTATGTCAATCGAATAGAATTACATATCACGAATTGATATAAGCTTTTAATATATAAGATACACACTCGTAATTACTTTTGTCAACATCTTATTCTATTAACAATAAATATAAAAAATTTCATATATACTACCATTTAAATAGAATATTTTTATTAAATCCAGATTTTTAGCTGATAAGACGAAAACCGTATTTAATGTATTTTCAATAAAAATTACGCTTTTTGATCATTTAAAGAATCTTTAAATAAAAGAGTGGTTGAATCTTGCAATAAAATTATTTATATATGCTATATTTTGTGATTTAGCACAGATTTGGATGTTTTTTTTTAGATGCACATAAGTGATAAAAGGCTATTGAGTTTGTAAAGAACTTCAACGCCTAATTATTTACCTCACTAAACTGGACGCTATTATAAGAAAAAATAACTATACATGAGTCGGGAATATATATAAACCAGCATAAAAGATTGCAAAAAATCAACATAAACGTGTAGTAAATCTATTTTTATAAGAGAACCATAAAAAGGGATTATCATATATAAAATATATGCTTTTTTGTTTATAAATACACCTATCCAATGGAATGTAATTTATATTTACTTTGCACTGCGCATTTTATAATAATGTTCATTTTTTATATATTATTGTAGATTTTTTAAACATGAAAAATATAAAAAAATGTCTAGTTACTATTTTTATTATATAGATAATACATTAAGAACAAATTTTATATGGCAAAAAACAGAAAATGAATCTACTTAAATATATAGATGCACAGAAAAATATGTCATTTCAATCATTTAGGGTAGACAATGTATTTAACTAACACTGTATTCTAAAATGTACATTTTTTCTTTATCCTAGCTATACTTTTTAGCACCTTTTGAGTTGTTTTAACGGTATTTAGTATGTAAAATATATGATTTATGATCACGAAACCTATATTAGGTAATCTGCGGCAGTTCAATCCAATAAAAAAGCCTTGGTCGTTAGCTACTTACAGAATAAGCACCTTTTATAGCAGCTTAGGCGACTATATATATCAAATAGCATATAAATCTATTTATAACTTTGCAAATTACCTTTTTCAGATTAGAAATCATAAAATTTGACGTTTTTAAAACTTTAGCATCCAGATTCAATCTCAAAATCATACCTAATTTACAGAAATATATTATCTAAGAGTGTGTATAGGTTACATAAATTCCATTATTCAGTAAAAATTCTATCTCAGTGTAATAAGATATCGATCAAGTTAGTATTTTAGATGATTAGAATTACAAAAAAATTTCATATAATTATAAAAAAAAAGAAGAAAAAAACATAAATCTTGTTTTACTAGATCGCAAAAAGCTTATTTAGATGTTCAATGTAGAAAAATCTCTGAGTTTAGTATTATCCATCCCTTTTTTCGTATATAAGAAACATACTTAAAAAATCCTATTTAAAAGACATCAAAGTCAATTTAATGATATCAAAATCTTGTTTTATAATTGAATATTTTATTAAGATATAAAAATATATTCAATATTTTATGTAATTGATCATTAAAAGAAAAAATAATAATAGGACCCTTAAACTTTCTACTAAAATCCCATATCAAAATACATCAAGCATAATCTATATTGATTTAAAATTCAAAACATTTTTTTTCGATTTGGTTTATATGATAGTTATTATCACATAAAAAAACCACTAAAATTAAGAAAAAAAATAGTCGACTAAATCCACACATAAAAGTTTCAGAAACAAGAAAAATATAAAATTTATGATTTTCTTAGTATTTTACGTTTTTAAAAAATAATTTCAATAAGAAAACTTAATTTTATCATAAGAAAAAAAATCCCATTTTTTGCGATGTTCATTAGTTATAAAAAAATCGCAGATAATGAAAAATATGTGATAGCCAGAATGTGTTTCTTAGCTTATCATAGATTGAACAGCTTGTAAAAATTGGTTTTTTCGGTAAACAGGGCTTGGTTCTAGGTTTTTTTTAAGACAGAAAGAAATATGGCAACACATAAAACTCGGAATTGACCAAAAAATCAATAAATTCACCTTTTCTAAATAACGAAACCTAGTAAAACATATGTACAAATTTTAGCTATGTCTAATAGAGTATATAAATATCCATTATAAAATAAAAAAATCTTAAATATAACCAAGTTGGTTATGGCTATATATACACAAAAAGATGATTTTATCTTCTATCGACTTTAGATAATGTATTCTTCATGTCATAAATTATCATTGTACTATTTCTTTCTGTGCTAGTGGACATATTTATCACCACTTATTCGGCTATTCAGCGACATAATTCAGCTAAAAGTAATAAAATTATGTTTAAAATATGATTGATATGTCTTTTTGTTACAAACGAAATGCATAAAACTTGTTTTTTCTCATCTCGCTGCAGACATATTATATTTAAAATAGCATAGAACATCGATAATATAACATGACGCATGAAATATTTATAATAAAAATGACGAATAACATTAAATATTAAATAAAAGATTGTTTTTTTAACATAAAGGATTTTTTCTAATCAAATAGAAGAGTAGAAAACCGCCTATATAAAGAAAAAAACCAAAAGATTGGTATAAATATGATAATAGAGCCACAAATAATCAATAAAAATTACAATTTATGCGGAAAAAAATAAAACAATAACTATAGTTTTCTATCAGAGACGTAATTTATATATCAATATTATCATATTAGAGCATTAAACTGAAAATATTTACATAAAATTCTAATATCTAGTGTCGAAAATATAAAATATTGCGTTTGAATTTTCAATCTATTTATATTTCCTTTGAAAACTTCATTTTCTTAAAAGATGAATCCATTATTAGATTATACTAAATTACTAAGCACGAAAACTATTTCGATTTCGGCAGTATATTTCTATATACATGAAAAATAAAAAAAAACTTAAAAATATAATAATTTATTAACAAGAGAGTCTTAAACAAAGAAATAAATAACAAATAAAAATACATATAATTAAATCACAAAAATTTTAATATTATTGTTTAATTGACAAATAATCTTAACATAATAAAATATTTATGGTTTTGAATATTATAAAGAACGATTGATGTGAAGATCTTTAGAACCAGAAAATCTAGTTTAATGTATATAATAGACATATATATGTATATTACTATTATAAATGTCAATATTAAGAATTTTATGGTGATTTAATAATTGATAGATTTTAAATGAAAATTTAAATAAAATCAGAAGAATATTAAGGATAAATAATTTATAAAAAAAAATATAATAGTTTGTAAAAAAATGGTTAAAAAATATAATAAAATATATCACAATTTATTGTATCATTATATATTAAATATTTTTCTTTTTTGTTATTCTTTCTCGTAATCCAATTTAAAAGAAAATTTGAATGTTTTGATAACTATATTTTATATCTAGAAAGTTATAAATTAGAATAGAAAAACAATATGCATGCATATAATTAAATTTAAGAGTGTTTTTCTAACATCACGATATGTTCGAATATCTTAATCTAAAGATAAAATATCCAATAATAACAAAAAAAAATAAAATAGAATGAATATATTTTTTATTTATAATAAAAAGAAAAAACCATTGTTCAGAATTTAAAGATAAATATTATAAAAGTAATAAGAATTAATTTTACTTTTACAATAAAAAAGTAAATTATTAATAATTTTGTGGATTAAGGGATGGTAAAGGGACAAAAAAATATTAAAAACCATAAAAATGGTGGTATAATTATCATTGAAAAGGATAAAACATATAAATCTCCTATAAATAATGGCATTATTACAATTTAGTTATATATTTATGATCTACATTGCATAAGAATACAAAAACATTAACTTTCGGACTTTAATGTTATCATAGCGATGATTAAAAAGATAAACTAAAATAGAAAATCTGATAAAGGATATACAGAGAGATTATTATTTTTCGAATATATGTCTTCTTTTCAGAAAAAAAACGCTTAAATATTAACTCAATGGATAAAATATCAGTATATGACAAAAATTCGGTGAAATAGACGGAAATATCAAGGTAAAAATCGTATAATTTAATTTCCTTATCTAGAAAAGGGGTAAATTTGATCAATGACCATTTTAGTGAGCTTTTTTAGATAAAGGGCAAAAGAAAACTGTTGAGAACATAACACAGGTTTATAAAAACTAAAAAATAAAAGGATTCATAAATTTATATTCATCAATTCTAGTAAAATATAATTTTTTTTATAAGAATCGCGCACTTTTTACAAAAAATAAATAAATGAAAGATATTCTAGTATTAGCTTATTATAAATCATAAAATATAATTTCATATAAAGTAACAATATTAAACCTTTATATACATTCTTAAGTAAAATTCAAAATGCATAAATCAAGTTTATTATATGTAAAATAAAGCAAAACAGGATATTTAACATATACGATAAAACATCTTATAGAAGCTAAAGATTATTAATACATTAAGACACAAAATTGAATTATTATAAGCAAATAATTATATCCAACGAAAAACGAAAAACATAAAAACAAAAAAGCAAATGTTGATATAGAAATAATATCAAATAATTATTCAATTTACAGTGTATATTTAATTTATTAAACCCATGTCTTTAGTCATTGTAAAATTTGAACCTTCGATTGAATCTTGCTAAAAAAAATTTCAAAAATTAATTTATTTAACCCATGTCTATAATCATTGTAAAATTTGAACCTTCAGACAAAATCCATCTTTATAAAATTTCAAAAAAAAAAATTACAAAATTGATTTTATTTAACCCACGTCTTAAATCATTATAAAACATATATCTTCGGAATATATCATAATTCTTGTATATAATTCTAAAAATATAAAAATTACACTTCAATATTCTAGTGAAACAGTAAATGCTTGGCAATTCAATATTTACATCATTTATGTGGATAAAACCATGAATTTTCAAATCTAGAAATATAAAATTTATGTTCATATTTGAAAAGCTAACTATTAGATTTATTAAAAAATGGAAGATAAATAGCAACAAAATTGGTTTAAAATATAATAATAAATTTTCTAGTTTTTATCGATTTGTAAAAAAAACAACAAATATATTATTTAGTTTAACAAATAAAAAAAAAATCTAAAATAACATACGATTTTTGATTTTATTTATATAAAAACAGAAACAGAAACAAAATTTATCATAATGTAATAGTTATATCGATTAGAGAATAAATATAAAAACATTATATTACGCTATTCAAATCAAATATAATAAAGTATAAAATAATAAAATAGTTCATATAGAAGAAGTTTCTCTGGAAATAAATGTTTTTTGATGTTAATTAAATGACGCAAAAAAACTATAACGCATATGAATAAACTCAGTTTTTTAAAATATCAGAGAAGGATCTATAAAAGTATATATAGTAAAACAAAAATATCGTTTTTAAATAGTTAAACATATAAAAATCTAACGAGTAATATTCAAACCTATTTATAAGAAAAAAAATAGTTATGCAATTAAATATTAATCTTTAAATAGTTAAACATATAATTCGAAATCAATTATCTATAAAAACAAAAAAAAAACTTTTTTTATTCACACAAGGCTTAGTATGCAATTTTATAAACAAATAAAACAGATTATCAAGAAAAGGGAAAAAAACATTGTATTTTTAAGATCAAACTTACACTACGATACAGAGGATAAGTTTTAATAGTTACAGTTCATGGATTTTAAAAACGAAAACTTCAAATAGTAGCAGAAGGAATTGCATAAAAAACCTTTTTTATATTGTTTCATACCACTAATAGTATTTTTTATCGTTTTTGTCAAACACGGATATGTGATTTTTTATGTCAATCGAATAGATTTAACATCACAAATAAATGTAAACTTTTACTATAGAAAAAAGCATCAGAACTTATTTGTGATAACTTTTGTAGACAATTCATTCTATCAAACATAAATATATTAAATATATTAAATATCTAAAATACAACAATTTAAATAATGCAAGTTATATAAAATCCAGGTTTTATGTTGCCAAGAAATTACGAAAAATGTATTTATTACATTTTTGGATATAATTTTAAAATATTTGGCTGTTGAAGCAATCTTAAAATATAAAAGTGATTATATATTGCAATTATATCACTTATTTATGTTTTATTCCGTAATATATACATATTTTGATGTTTTTTTTTCATTACAAAAAAGTGATAAAAGGCTATGAAATTTGTAAAAGACATCAATGGCTTTATATTTTATTCACTAAAACTGAAAGATTTTAGATGAAGATTAACTGATCATTGAAAACATGGTAAGAAATAATATCATAAACGAGTGATAAATATAATAATAGAGTCGCCCCTACCCTAGAAGGGCGACTCTATTGTTGTGTTCATTGCATCGTAATTCTAAAAATATAAATCTATTTTTTTTATAGAAACATAAAACATAGATTATCATATATAAATTGTCGAATATTTTGCTATAAAATACACTTTTTACAATAAAATTAAGTATTATTTATTTGCACTAGATATAAGATCAACATGTATTGTATTTTTGTATGTTTTTTTATCTTTTTAAACATAACAAATCTACAAAAAGGCTTGCTACTTTTTTATTATATGATAAATGCATTATAAATAAATGTTATAAGAAAAAAATATAAAATAAAACTATCAATAACTAGATGTTAATAGAAAAATGTCATGCATATTCTTATATATTTAGGAAATAGTATGTAAAAAGCACTGTATTTTAAAATAGACATTTTTTCTCTATTCTAGCTCAACTATTTAACACTTTATGGATTTTTTTAACAACAATTCGCTATAAATGTACTATTATAGTTATATTCAACATTAGACGTGTTAATTTGCGGTAGTATAATACCAAAAAGAGTTTTTATTCAGCTATCTAACAGAATTAGCATCTCTTAATAGTTATTTAGGTGACTTTTTGTATCAAATAGCATATAACTCACCTGACTAGTTTATAAAAAATCACTTTCTTCAAATTTATGATCATTAAATCTGTTGTTTGTTTTACTTTAGCAAGCAGATTTAAGCTCAAAAACATGTCTATTTTACCAAAATGTGTTATCGATGAGTGTGTATAATGTACAAAAATTACTATATTTAGTTTTTATTTCATCTCAGTGTTATAACAAATCGAAAAAGTTAGTATTTTAGATGATTAGGAATATAAAAAAAATTAAAAAAAAAAGAAGAAAAAAAACATTTTTATTCGTTAACTTAAAAAATTTACTAACTTTCTATAACATTTAACAGATAAAAATTGCCTATTATAGCATTATCCACCTTTTATTTTCGTACGTAAGAAACATGCCTAAAATATAATATAAATGTACATCGAAGTCAATAAAATAAAAAAAGACAACTTAATCATATATTATTGTCTTTATAAGATATAAACATTTGTTCAATGGGATATATTATTAATTTTGCAAAAAAAGAAAAAAATAATAGGCCCCTTAGACTTTCTACTGAATTCTCGAATAAAAATAATATTTATTTAATGTGTATGTCATCGTTTGCCAAACCAATTTTATTATTCTTTTTATTGTATGAAAGATAATTATACGTAGAAAAGCCACTAAAACAAAGAAAAAAAATAGTAGCCTAAATCCCGACATAAAAGTTTCAGAAACAAGAAAAAGACAATATTTATGTTTTTTCTCAGTATGCTGCATATAAAAAGATTGTTTCCATATAAAATAGAATTCTATTATAAGAAAAAAAATCACCTTTTTTCACATTTCATAAAATTATAACGAAAATCGCAAATAATATGTCATATGAATTGAAAAAAACACTTCTTTATGATTTTGATATTATTGAAGCATTAAAGTCTTCTTTTCTAAACAAACTTGGCTTGGTCTTAAGTTTTTTTTTCGAAACAGAAATAGATATGGCAACACATAAAACTTAAAATTGACCGATAAATCAATAAATTCACCTTTTACAATGTAAAATAGACTTAAAAACATATTTACAGATATCCGCCATGGCTAAGAGAGTATACAAAATATCTGTTATAATGCAAAATAAAAAAAACTTGATATAGCTAATTTCATGGTATAATATACAATAAAAAAGAGATTTTTCTTCATCATAAACGTCAAAAATCGTATTTAATATGCCAATATTATCATTGTCGTAGTTTTTTTATGCTAGCGGACATATTCAACTGAACTTATTCGGCTTTTCAGGTGACTCGATCCAGCTAAAATATAAAAATAAACATAAAAAAAGACAAAGACAACGTTTATTTGCATGAAATATATTTAAAATATGTTTTTATTTACATCGCAGACATCTTTTGCTATAATAGAGCATAAAAAATTAATAATATAACATAGCACATAGAATATTAATAAAAAAAATCGACTATTATCATAAATTTATCATGGAATAAGCTTTTTATTTTAACATACAAGATATATACATAACCAGAAAGAAGAAAAATAATATATATAAATGATAATAAAACAAAAAAAGCTTCTTAAAATGTGAGAATGAAAGAATAAAAATCAATAATATTACAGATTATGCTATTTAAAATAGAAAAAAAAGACATAATTATATTAAAAAGAACAAATACTATTAGAAATCATACTATAGTAGTGCCTAGAACTAAAGGTATTTATAATAACCAAATAAAAGGTTATGACAATAGAAGATGATTTATTTCGTTTTTTCAAACAATTATACGTTTTTATACATTTTTGTATCTTTTTTGAATAACTTGTCAATTTTTTGTTATAAATGAATAAACGATCTAACTTTATCGATTTTACCAGTATATTTCTTTATATGAAAAAGAAAAAAAATTCTAAAAAAATAATAATTTCTTAACAATAGAATCTTAAACAAAGGTTTTGCATAATATAACTCACCAATATAGTTTTATCATCACTTTTTTTATAAATACTCTAACTGTATGAAAATATTTATGTTAAAAGAATTATGTAGAACAAATAATGAGAAGTTCTTTAAAGTTGGAAAATCCAGTATAATGTATATTATAGATATATATATTAATTATTGAAGAATTATGCCAATCTAATGTGTTTATTGGAAATTCATTAATTGATAGATTTAATATCCAAAAAAGCGCAAAAAACTAAAATTTTCAGAGAAATGAACATAAAATGTGCAAAATTTTATAATACAAATTATAAAAAAGAAAGTAATAAGGTTTAATTATACTTTTACAGCAAAAAGAACAAATAAAAATGGTAAGATGTTAATAAAATTATAGATAAGAGCACGTAAAAAGTATATAATCGCCGAAAAAAACATGCAAATAATATAATAGTTACCATAAAAACCAATAACAAACATGGAAATTAGCGACATAGTTACAATGAAGTTGTATTTTACTGATATAAATCGCATAAGAATATAGTATTTGTATTCAAGGATAAAGTTACCAACTTGTAGATTTTCTAATCCATCATATAGATTATATAGTATAAATTCAAATAAAAATATGACGGAGATATATAGTGCTGTGATCATTTTTAGAATATATTCCAAATTTTAATAAAAATAACGCGATATTTAAAAACTAAAGCGATAAATAAGGGGGAAAAAAATAAAATTTAGTGAAATGTAAAGAAAAATAATGGTCAAAACTGAACTATATTTATCCTTGATCTAGAAAAGTATAAAAAATGTACGATTATCATTTATTATCTGTAGTTTTACTTTTATTTTAAAAAGAAACCGGTTGAAGAATATCCAACAGGATTTTAAAAACCAAAAAATATAACGATTCATTTATTAATTAGTTTAAATTACAGAAAATATAATTTTGTGGTATTAGAATCGCACCTTTTAGAGAAAATAAATAAATAAAACCTATTCTAACATTCGGTGATACATTAATAGTACCATATAAAGAAACAATATGTGAACTTTATTAAAAAAAAGAACAAATCAAGATTATTATCTATAATATAGATCAAAAAGGTATTAATTATACAGATTAAACGTCTCTTAGAAGCTAAATATTATTAAAATATAAGATGCAAGCTTGAATAAATAGTTAACAAATAAATATCTCAAAATCTTTTATTTCGAATGAAAAACGTATAACATAAAAATAAAACTGCAAATCTTGATTTATAATATCGAATAAATAATATTTAGAGTTTAATATTCACAATGTATATTTTATTCGACCCACGTCTAAAATAATTTAAAAAATTATAAATCTTCGGAGTATACCATAATTCTTGAATAAAATTTCAAAAATATGAAAATTCTACTATAATATTTTAGTCTAACAGTAAAGTATGCCAATTCAATAATTTATGTGGATAAAACCATGAATTTTTAAATCTAGAAATGTAAAATTTATGTTCACATTTGAATAGCTAACTATTAGATTTTTAGTAAATGCAAGATAATTAAATTAATAAAGCTTCATTTATACTAAAAAGAGGAATGAATGCACATAAAATTGTTTTTAAATATAATAATAATTTTTCTAGTTTTCATCAATTTGTACAAAAAACCAAGATATGATTTATATTTACACATAGAAATGAATTCTAATATAACATTCGATTTTTGATTTTATTTATATAAAAACAGAAACAGTATACAGAATTTATCATAATGTAATAGTTATATCGATTAAAAATGGATCAAGAAAATCTTTTACCAACAATAGATCAAAATAATATTTAATATACATTTTAAACATATTAAACAGTTCATCAGTATATAATGTATAAAAATATATGATTTAACATGTAAAGAGGTTTCTCTACAAATTATTTGCGATTTTTTGTTTTTTTAAAATACAGATAACAATCTTTTAAGCATACAAATATACACAGTCTTTTAAAATAATAAGATATAATCTATAAAACATACATAGTCAAACATACAAAAATCCTATTGAAATAGTTAAAAATAAAAAAATATATTTAGTAATATTCAAACTTTTTTATTAAAAAAAAAAAGAGTTAGATACTATTATGCAATTAAATATAATGATTGAAATAGTTATACATGTAAATCGAAAACAATGATTCTTGACAATGAAAAAAAAAACTTATTTATTCTGACATGACTTAGAAAGCAATTTATAAAGAAATAAAACACGTTCAGCATAAACAGGAAAAAAACTTTATTTTTTGAATGTTTTATTTCAGAACTATATAATAGATAAACTATTTTTTATTGTTCATGGATTACAAATAAAAGCTTCGATATTTAGCAAAAAAAACCCTTTATATACATTTTTTATAAAACTACGAGATTATTAATGTTTCAATATTTCTTTAAAACAAAGAATGTATTTTTTATGTCAATCGAATAGAATTACATATCACGAATTGATATAAGCTTTTAATATATAAGATACACACTCGTAATTACTTTTGTCAACATCTTATTCTATTAACAATAAATATAAAAAATTTCATATATACTACCATTTAAATAGAATATTTTTATTAAATCCAGATTTTTAGCTGATAAGACGAAAACCGTATTTAATGTATTTTCAATAAAAATTACGCTTTTTGATCATTTAAAGAATCTTTAAATAAAAGAGTGGTTGAATCTTGCAATAAAATTATTTATATATGCTATATTTTGTGATTTAGCACAGATTTGGATGTTTTTTTTTAGATGCACATAAGTGATAAAAGGCTATTGAGTTTGTAAAGAACTTCAACGCCTAATTATTTACCTCACTAAACTGGACGCTATTATAAGAAAAAATAACTATACATGAGTCGGGAATATATATAAACCAGCATAAAAGATTGCAAAAAATCAACATAAACGTGTAGTAAATCTATTTTTATAAGAGAACCATAAAAAGGGATTATCATATATAAAATATATGCTTTTTTGTTTATAAATACACCTATCCAATGGAATGTAATTTATATTTACTTTGCACTGCGCATTTTATAATAATGTTCATTTTTTATATATTATTGTAGATTTTTTAAACATGAAAAATATAAAAAAATGTCTAGTTACTATTTTTATTATATAGATAATACATTAAGAACAAATTTTATATGGCAAAAAACAGAAAATGAATCTACTTAAATATATAGATGCACAGAAAAATATGTCATTTCAATCATTTAGGGTAGACAATGTATTTAACTAACACTGTATTCTAAAATGTACATTTTTTCTTTATCCTAGCTATACTTTTTAGCACCTTTTGAGTTGTTTTAACGGTATTTAGTATGTAAAATATATGATTTATGATCACGAAACCTATATTAGGTAATCTGCGGCAGTTCAATCCAATAAAAAAGCCTTGGTCGTTAGCTACTTACAGAATAAGCACCTTTTATAGCAGCTTAGGCGACTATATATATCAAATAGCATATAAATCTATTTATAACTTTGCAAATTACCTTTTTCAGATTAGAAATCATAAAATTTGACGTTTTTAAAACTTTAGCATCCAGATTCAATCTCAAAATCATACCTAATTTACAGAAATATATTATCTAAGAGTGTGTATAGGTTACATAAATTCCATTATTCAGTAAAAATTCTATCTCAGTGTAATAAGATATCGATCAAGTT